>NW_019416749.1:0-40173 GCF_000390285.2 Anoplophora glabripennis | reverse complement strand
TTCAGGGTTCATAGTTCAAAAGTAATAAAGAATTCCCTGACTTTTCCAGGTTTTCCCTGACTTATAAAAAAAAATCCAGGTCACTTGTAGTTCATTTTTACAAATTTTACATACTAATTGGTGTTATGCATTAAATTTTTTCTCGACTGCCCTCCATAATCTTTTTTATACCCTAAAAAACCTCTTATAAAGGTTTCAAAATCACAAATAGTTTTCTCTTTCAAGAACCCAGGGCCAGCTTTTAGAAAATTTCCAGTTGCAAACATCAAATTCCCTAACTTTCATGAATATTTTTAAAATTCCCTGACTATTCCCTGTTTTTTATGAAGAATAACAAATTCCCTGACTTTTCCCGGTTTTCCCGGCTGCTACGAACCCTGTAATAATGGTGAATTTTCCGCATATGGGATAATACAAACATTCCAAATTTAGTGATGTTACTTAAAAGTTATATTAACGGTTCTTTAGGTTCTAATTCTTAATTCACTTAGTCACATTGTCAGCTTGAAATAAATATAAAAAAAATTCGAGAAGATGAAAACAGTGGATTTTCAAAAAGTTAACGAACTTTTCAGTGTGCAATATTGAGTGATGTATTTTTTATTTGTCTGCTTTTTTTAATGTGAGATTTTTTTGGTTAGGCACAACTATTTTCATAAAAATAACCCTTGACTGATCCATTTTATTTTACTATTTTTTTTTACATTTTTGCACAGGTGGCAAAATACCCAAAAATATAAAGAAAAAAAAATAACTATGATTGTTGATTATGTAAGTGTAAAACAAAATACTTACAGGTGCATCAAGCACTGATGGAATATTAAGGATTTCGCTTCCCACTCCTCCGATGCCATTCTCTTCGCTCCTTGGAGACGATGCCCTAGGCCTCTTAGAGAACGAGTTTCTACTTCCAGCGCTAGACTCTGAATTTACCCTTTTGAGTGGTGTCTGAACATGAAACAAAAAATAAAAAGATTAATTTCTTTTAATTTGCCATTTATAACCCTATATACAGGGTGTTTCAGGATTATATGCAAAAATTTTAAATACGAATTGGGAATCGGAAAATAAGAAAAAAGTTCCTATGGATGTATGTCCGGAAACAATCGTTAAGGAGTTACAGCCGTTTAAAAATGGCAGTCAAAATCGAGTTTTAAATTTTTTTCTCAAATTTCCATCCATAGAAATAAAACAAGTAACAATGCCAAAATTAATTAATGTCAACGACAATCAGAATTGACAGCAGCCTACTATGCCATTAAGGAATTATGATATCTATTTAATGTGGAACACTGTTACAAATTTTATATTTTTACTCAAAAACTTATTTCACGATAAAAGTAAAAAAGACGAAAAAGTTTTTAAATTAATCTGTCTCGCCAAAAGATATATTGCAACAATTGAAATCTTAATGAGTCAAATGTTGTCATGAAAAATATATAGGGTGTTGTTGATTTCACCCTTTCCAAATAAGATTATTTTAACGAAAAAATACTGGCTAGATGGGCCTCGATCAGTATAACATCTGTACCAAAATTCAGGATTTTATCTGTTTTCAAATTTGACAAAAAAATTGAAAACTTGGTTTTGATAGGCATTTTTAAACGGCTGTAACTCCTTAACAAATCGTTTCCGGACATACGTCCATAGGAACTTTTTTTTCTTATTTTCCGATTCCCAATTCGTATATAAAATTTTTGCATATAATCCAGAAACACCCTGTATATTTTCATTTTAACAAAATTCTAAATTTGATGTGAATAGTGACAAAGTATTGCAATTGTTACAAAATTTCCTTCGATATGGGGAATTTTGATATTTATCAAAATTTTATTTAAGAGCGAAGAATATGTGTTCAGTTTTGAACAAAATTACATTCACTTGAAAATGATTAACTACTGTTCTACTGTTCTACTGCATTATGGCCGATTGAAAAAAGTTATGTTAGACTAGTGTGTGATTTATACAATAGCTAGAAAAAGACAAACCATTTTATTAATCTCCTTTCATTAAACTCTATATCATATGTAAAAGTATATGAAGGATTTTAATAATTTAATTGAAGAATTTTAACTTGATAAGACTGACGACTAACTTGCCAATTTTTTAAGGTCCACAAATGGACCCTTCTACTTTTTTGTACACTAGTTGAAAAATTTTAATTTTCTAAGGTGGTTAATATTATACAGTAGAATTATAAGCTATTAAGTTTAGACATTTTCTAGGTTCCCGTTACCAGTTTAATTCACAGAGCAAACAGTAGTTGCCAAGGCTGTTTAGGCCTAATTAAACAATTTGATGGAATCCTTCTAAAATTCCTGACTGGTTGCTAATAACTACCAGAACATACTATTACTTGTATAGACTTAGAATAAGATGCTATTGTACAAACAGACCAAGATCTTGAAATGAGTGACAAAAACGGGAGATAAAGAGTGCTAAGCTTGAGAGATTGTGGACTGACTTCAGATCAGATACATTAAACAAGAGGCTTTCCCAAAAAAGACGAGTTAAAATAGTTCTTTAATGTCTTACATATTTTTTGTTTGATGATTGAATACTAATGGGAAAAAGTGTCTCTAAAGGTTTAATATTAAAAAAGATGTTTTTAGATAGTTTTGTAACATATTTTTTAAAAAATATATTTTTTATTATTAGCTTTCGTGTTTATACTTTATCTTAAGCTGGCCATATCCCTGGTCGAGAAATAGTCAATTTTCTGGCGTTTTTAGGTACAGAAATCTTGAAAAGTAAAACGTGTAGAACAAAAGCAAGCACAAAAATAAAATCCTTGATGTCCTGTTTATTCATTGATACTATTTAAATTTACTCAAATAAAATAATAACTAAAAAAATGTGTTTGCTGTTATCCTAACCTCATATTTTAAGAATTATTTTCACGTACTTATAAGTAAACAATTTTATATGTAGGACTAAGCAAGTAAATGTTATAAAAATATTTACATGTGGAGTTATATATAAAAAAGTTAGTATTTTCGTAGATGTCAGTACCTAAAACCTTGATGGTTTGATAGATTTTTGCACCTGTTTATTCGTTTTACTGGGGCGTAATTAAAAGTGTTGTCAGTAATCATTTCGATTGTTTCCACAGCCATCAATAAGCAATTGAAAAGTTAAAAACGGCTGTAATTCTCCCTATTTTCAAAATAACAATACCAGATATTACATCGTTGGAAAGAATAAAAAAAGACATTTTAAAATAATAATAAAAATAAAACTTGAAAATGAAAGTATACATGAACAATTTGATCACACTGTCTTATTAACACTGCAAAAACCATTGACCGAATTCGGATTTTTTCCAAATATCTAGTCAGCCATGAGGTTTTTTCAAAAAATAAATGTAACATTTAAAAAGGATTATGAAAATTGCTTTCAAAACCGGTTAAATCCAAACAATTTTTGGAAAAATTTCCCCTAGATTTTTCAACATCTTTTTCAATTTACGTATTGTAATGAATGAATTTCTTATTATTTTATGGTAGAAAAATTTTTGTTGACAGATTATTGTGTACTAATTCATTTTATCCCGAGGTAAAAAATAACTCGATTTAGCCGCTTTTGGAAATAAACGACTCAGTTTAATATTTTGCATGTATCTTTGCTGATGAGTAACGAACTCATCTTTACTTAATTAAATAACAGTAACTTTAAACTATAAAACTGTATAGGTAGGTATTTTACAATAAAGATAAAACTTCTACATTAGAAACAATTGTGGATAGAGGATGATTTTTTTAATAATATTCCCCAAGCAACTTTTATAGGTTGTTCGATGAATGTCAAATTTGACATCCAAGGATGATAGAGCATGATCGATTTGATAAGAGCAGTTGCCAGATTATCATTTTGAATGGGTCTATTTAATATTAAGGCATTCAAAATTTTGCAATAAACATAATGTATTAGACCAAGACTGGTAAATAGTAATAAATGATATGGTAATGGTAATCCAACAAGCAAAAATATACAGGGTGTTCCTTTAAAAAAATACATTCTGATAAAATGATGACCTAAAATAATGAGATTGCTCTCATTAGATTAACAATGTCATTTTATCCTTAAGATGTCAAATTTGACTGCAATTAAATAATAAGTAGAGGGAATATGCCATTTAAAAAAACACCTTGTTTGCTGTATGAACATAAAAGAAAATAAATTTTTTGTACTAGTGATATATCGTCATTTAGGTCATGATTAGACTTTGGAAGATGTGTCTCTCAACAATTGGTTCTTGTCCCATCCCAATCTTCATTTTCGTTGTTTACTAAAAACGTCAATGTGTTTGTACACATTCAAAAACTACTTATTCTGAAGGTTATAAGGGCGTATGTATTTAAGGAAATGACCCTTTTAATAAAAAAACAATTGAAATTTTTGTCTTTTGTTATCGACTATTTCAATTTGATATGGTCCAATGTTTCAGATAAAGTTTTTGTAATACTCTATAATGCAGCTGAGTATATGTTAAAAACAGAAGGCAAACTCTACACTTCGTCATATAAGTATTTTCCATTTACATATTTTATTGACTTTTGTATTTAATGTCACTATTGAGTACATTTTATATTATTGTGGCATACATTAGTAAGCTGAGTCCAGATCTGTTAACAGCCCCAGATTCCTAACTTTATATATAATTTAGTAAATACTTACAAGTGCCAGGTTAGTTTCGTTACAATATAATAATTAATATTTAAGGAAGTATCATTTCTACTCTCACTTGGTCGCGAAATTAACCATACATATTATGTGAACATTGTACAAGACTTACCTTTTTTGGTTTCTTTGGTGTAGATGATATGAGTTTGTTGAATTTTTCATCGCTCTCATCTTTATCACTGCTGTTACCTTTTTCCGAGGGAAGAACAAGCTCATAGTTTGGATCCTTCTGAAATTTATAAGACAAACACTTAGATAGCTTATCGAATTCAGTGGTGGTAAATAGGTAACATCTTTCATCCTGCATGAAGCCAAAGGAGACTGGAGGGACTTAAACGCCTTCTAGAATAATATTGCCCCCTCTATTTATTGTGGAATGTGAAGCTATTGCAACAATTTTTAAAGAAATTTGACATAATTTATGAATTTTCAAAATTTTCGTTTCTTATAACATACTAAAGTGGCCCTAAAAATAATCTCAATGGAATATATCAGTTTGCTATTGAATTTTAAAAAAGTTATGAATATTAAAGTTTTAGGAAGGAATATTTCTTGCGATTTCAAAAGAAGTACATAATTAAAAAACAATAGAATATTTCAGAGATACACCTAGCATATTTTGTTTGAATGTTTTCTTAGAATGTGATGGACATTAGTTTGATATTAACATCTAATAGTAAAGCTTAACACCTTTTACATTGTTTGCTGCACATTTTTTTGCTATATTTTATTGCCAATTGGTAGAATGTGACTACCTCAACAATATTTTCAGTTCATTTGCTTGATCACCTCGTTTTCCAGACCTAGAACGCTATGCGATTTTTTCTTATGGGGCTCCCTAAAAATGTTGGTCTACAGAATACCAGTGACCAATTTAAAATGAATTGCAGAGCCACATTTCAAATAATGTAACGAAAAAACGCCAGATATGATACATAATTCTGTTCGAACAATAGTATAACGTGCTGAAGCATGTATTGCAGCAGATGATGGAAACTATTTAACTTGTTTTTTTTTTAAATCAAAAGTAGAGAAAGAATATATTGGTCTGATTTAAAAATCATACAATCAGTTTTTGATCACCTTATTTAGCTTAAAAGGATCCAGAATCCATGCCCGCGAATATTGTAACACTCTGTATATGTTAATTAATATATAACAAACTATCAACTTTTTGGAATGTTTGTCTTTGTTTCTGATACATGTCCAAAATTTTTTTTCATATTATAACTCAGAACCAACATTATGCCTCTAAAAAATTAAACCTAACATTAGTTTTTGAAATATTTGGAAAAAAACGAAATTTTGGAAATCTGTTTTTATTTCATTTCAGCCTTGTTTGAGGTGATATTGAAAAAAGAACATTTTCTCATGGCAACTTTTTGCCCTCTATTGAATGCCATGATCAATTTTTATATGTAACGTTTCGTCTTTCCAGGACCATCATCAACTTCATTTTTTTAAATATGGACCTGAACATTTTACATATTTTGCAAGGCTTCATGACCCCATAATACCGTATTGCCTCAGGCCGAACCAGATTCAGACGTTTTGTCTCAAAAAATTCATCTTCAATGTATTCGTTCCAAGTTTATCTAATTTTTTTTTAGATTTCTATGTTTATTGAATTGTACATTCTAAAATGTTTTTACTCTTCAGTTCATAATAGATTGTCAGGCTCATCTAGTGAAATCTTTTTTAAAGTGTTCAACACTATTCTCTGAATGCTGACATCAAAGCTGACAATCACTACCAAAGTATAGGACGCGGAATCTATCAAGAAATTACACACTAATAACAGTGCTAATTAGACAGCATCTCAAGGTGATTGTCTTAGTTAAATGTTTTATATTTTACAAATATTTCTTAATGATTTACCTCATTTGAAGACTATAAAGTCAATTCTTTAGAAAAATCAGATACTGGTGTCCCCAACTAAAGTGAGACCTGGTTCTAGATGATATTCATTATTTGCTTCAAGTCACCCATGTATTAGATGGCTAACTTTAATATCCTTGGATATTTAAAATCCTATATTTTGGTGTTCCAACAGGTTAGCTAATTGTATAAGTGCAAGAATAGCAGGAAGACAAAAAGATAATGTCTCTTGAAACATTACCTCTCTAAACTGACAATGTAACAAGCCGACCATAAACTGTTCAACCAGAAAAAGAGAAAGTTACCCTGAAACAATCCTGTCCTAATTGAAATGAACTGGATGACTTCAAACATACTCGAGATCGAAAAGAGTATTAATACAGGTATGAAGCGGATGATACAGAGAGCTTTGGTCCATGCCATACTCAAATGATATTCTGCTGGGAAGACATCTTTTTCAAGCAGACAATTACCCAATTAACAACTGCTGCTACATATAAGTGTTCTATGTATCGTTGGCAAATAAGTTATCGGGTGGTAATTTGGAAGGTCTCATAGGTCCTGAAGTTTTCTTTATAGACTTTTAAATGTTTCATAGTGCCAATCAAACTCTTAAGTTACATGTGGACGAAAAACAGTAAGTTCACGAATTTCATTGGTAAAGCAACCTTAATAAAAATATATCTAGTTTTTAATAGATTTCTTAAATTTTTGTTTGTACAAATTTATTTAATATATTTTTTTTGCATACTCAAATATAGGATTTTTAGGTATAAATTATCATGTAGTATCTTTTTTTTTCTGAAGATATATTTTTTTGTATTTTGATAATCTTTGGTATCAAGCATGTATCTATAAAAATGGGTGTATCTAAAGATGGGTCTTAAATTTTTTCAGACAGGTAAGCCCGCCTAGTCCACATAGTTCTTTTAGTGGTGACATTAATGGACATCCTCATAAGAAAAAGCATCGTCTGTGGAATTCTCATGGGTTAACCGATATACAGCCCAAAAAATAATAAAATCCCACTATCTAACTGGAAACATTTCATTGTTGAAAATGTTACGAATCATGCAGTTGTCTTCCTTATTAAAGGAGTACTAGCCATTTGCAACGGCAGATTGTAATATTTTAGTAATAGGCAGTCTACTGGAGAGTTATAATGTGGTCTACATTAAAATTGTTAGATATTCACAACAAGAGGGTCCATCTAATTGTTGACATTGACCACAATTTTGAGAAAAGTAAAATTAATAAGTTAAAATTTAATAATAGGCTAACCACAACCAGGGGGCAGCATAGTCAACAAATCTATGAAAATGTGCCTTAAAAAAAGGCAATTTGTTATTTAAACTTTTTTAATAGGGTAATAAAATTAATAATGATAAACACGTAATTTGTCAGATCTGAGGGTGTTGATGCCCCTTGTATATTGACGGTCTATAAACGTCAAAACTTTCTGGGCAAACAGCAGACCTCACTTTGACTTATTTCGTAACAAATAATATTATAAAATTAATGATTAAAAACATTATGGTGGCTTGTGAAATTAAAGTTATCATATTTTGATAATAAAGCGTGATCTGTACCGATTTATTTTGGGGAACGATTTCTAGGCCCACTAGACAATTTTTATGACGAAATGTTATTGGAGTTCGAATGTTATTAACATTTGTCCGCTACAAGATTTGGTTTGAAAAAGTAATGAAGACTAAGTGGTTGTCAACATAAATAAATATTTTGTTTCCTCTAAATGTAAAAAAAAAACATGTGTGCCAGTTCCTGTTAAACCAGAATGTGCTCGACAATTTAAATTATTTTGAAAATATTATATACAAGGTGTCCCATCCCATAAGCACATGATCAAAAAGTTACTGCAACAAATATTCTTTGGCTCAAAAGATGATCTGACCTAACCATTAAGAAAAAATGTCTGACTCCTCTGCTACTATCAAAATTCTTGAAAAAAGTTGTTTTTTTTTTTAATATCTGGAAAATATTACTATGGATTTTAATGAAACTTGCTGTGGACTGTGTTACACTCATGTTTTGCTGAAGCAATCGCGTCCATCCGCCTTGGGCAAGTGGTAAATTCTTAAATGCCTTGGTACACAAATTACCAGAACATTTTATTTGGTTGCTTGAATAAATAATTTTTTTTTTTATTGATGCATCAGTCCTTCGAGATTTTCGTGCTCTTGGTAAAATCTTGTAGCATTCATAGTTTTTACGCGAAAAAATGTTTTTTTTTGTTACAACTTGACAATTTTAGACTTATCACAGTAAATTTGCCTTTTTACAAGAAGCGACTTTCTCTAATAATAATTATGACAATTTTTTACCTAGGATATCAATATTGAAAGTAAAATGGTCACAATTTTAAAGCCCGTTGTGACGTGACGGATTGAATATTATTTTATTTCATTAGATTTATTTTTTGTTAACACGGAAAAAATGTAAAGACATACTTAGGAATGACATCATTCTCTTTATTGAAACTGGATGATAGTTACATAGATATGATAGATGATGATGGAACTACAAGACATGTTCGATATACCCGCCATTTTCTGCATCCTTCGATTGAAATTGAACCGAGCCCTCCACAACATTTCTGGATCATTCCCTATTACATCCACCCCGTCAAAAGTTTGACAATTCATTTATTATAAAATATCGCTTACTACGATAGTAGTGATTGTAGCGAGTAGTTGTTGTATTTGAGTAGCAATGATAATGACTGTCTTAAAATTGAAAAAATTTTTTTACGCAAAAACTATGAATGCTACATTTTACCAAGAGCACGAAAATCTTGAAAAAGGACCGATACATCAATAAAAAAGAAATGAATTGATTCCAGCGATCAAATAAAAGGTTCTAGTAATTCTTGTACCAAGACACTCAATAATTTACCACTAGCCCAAGGCGGATGGACGTGGTTGCTTCAGCAAAACATTAGTCTTCTTTATAAACAAATCCACAACAAGTTTCATTAGAATCCATCGTAACATTCTCCAGATATTACAGAAACCATAATTTTTATTCAAGAATTTTGACAGTCAATAGCAGAGGAGCCACACATTTCTTCTTAATGGAAGTTAGGTCAGATTGTCTTATTTTGAGCCAAAAATTGTTGTAGTACCTTTTTGATCATGTTCTTATGGGACATCGTGTATAACGCATTAGTAATCTGTCCTTTTATTCAATTACGCATTTCAGTTATCATAAACAGATATAATCATAATTATGGCAACATTTGCCAAATTATAGTACACTCCGCAACGACATAAAACTTCTATGGCTCGCATTCTGGTTCTGTGTCTAGTTACTAGCAATTTTTTATATTGTTTCAATTAGTGCTACTACAACAAATTAAATTACTTACCTCTAATTTTGCTATAAAATCCTCAATTTCTCCAACAGCTTTTTTGAAAAGTATTGTATTGTATGTCTTTAAAAATTCTTCCTTATAGTCATCATATGGTTTAATGTTATTCTCCTCTATCCAACCACTACAAAAAGAAAAGAGAATAAATTACTTGTGTTAAATTTAGCAAAGCTACTGCACTTACTAGTTATATGTTCCAAAGAAATAAACCCAGAAATGAGCACCTTTTTTAGAAGGCTTCTTAACATTGCGAGCATTGGGGCCAGGTTTCACGATCTACAGAAAACAAAAGATCGAAATAAGACGTTAAATTGGTCTAGTAACACACATCCAAACATAAACGAAATCAAAATAAACGTTTAGGTTAAGTTCACAAAAGTAAAATTGATGACGCGCGCGCAAGATGGGAGGGAATAACGGTTGGGTTGAAAGTCGGCGGCATATACTTACCCGAGCAGGCCAAGGTGAAAATCCTTTCATTTTCGCCCTGAAAAAAATGTAATACATTTTAAATATGTTGGAAATTATGCAAGGCAATTTTTAAAAATTTAATGGCTTCTTACCAAACTAAATCACCAATCTTTAACTCCCAACTCATAGTAACACCCTCACCCATTTAAGCTTTCTCTCAAACTGAAGTTTATTTTCATGATGCCGCGAGATATTTAGGTGGGGATATCGGACATGCGCAGGAGAAAGAAGACAACGATCCGAATAGATATAATCCCGAATAGTCAATAAATATAATTTAACTTTTACCGACTTGCATTAAAGAAAATTATCATTTGTGCTAGGTAAAAATTAACATAATGGTAATGTTATAAGCGTCTTACATAGTTTAAATGACTTTAATTCCACGTTCTGCTGCAATTATTTTGTTATTTTTTGAAGTCTATACTACCAGAAACTATTAAATCTGCTTACCAATAATATTACAGCATTGCAGTAGGTTCATATGTGTTTGTATAATTGAAATTTTAATGTATTTTGATCATATCTTTAGGTGTGTTTGGTTGCAAGGTTTAGAACGCACCGAACTAAAAGTTCATAAATAAAACCTCTATTAAAACGTAGAATTAAGTTCATTTGGTTTAAGAAGTGAAAAATATTACATCAAATGCTTAAGATTACATGATTAATCGAAATTCAAGTTTTACGGATCGTATTATTAATGTATTATTTAACTTTTAGTTCAAAATATTTTGAATTTGGTAAGAAAACAGCTTTTGATGGCTGTATTTTGTAATTCTTTCTCAAATTAACCACATTGTGTCTTTTGATCTACTCTAATGGTGTGTAGGTACAATTACTAACTCAATTATATTAGTTACAATGTTATTTTTAAATGAATACTGATATTTTTTCGTGTTATTACTATCATTGTGATTGGATTTTATTTTTTATCTATTGACAAAATGTATCCATCCAGATACTTTAAATAATGTATTCTTAGAGCATATACATGAAGGAAGCACGCTTACGGCGGTAGTGTAGACGACTGACAGAGAGAGAAAGAGATGGTTTGGGTACTATTGTTCTCTCTTGCGTGGGCATGTGATTGGCTGACGTAACTCCTTCTTCAACGATTAGAGAGAGAGGATCCAAACTATCACTCTTTCTCTCTACACTTTTTAACACGCGGTGATTTCTCCATGTAGTATATGCTCCACATACTTCTATCCTATCGATATCTATCTATCCTATCGATAGAAGTATGTGATATGCTCTAAGGATATTATCGATAACGTTTGAGCGTTGGTAGCTGTTACCAATAGCAACGAATGTTGTCAATTTTAATTTACTGTTTAAGAAAATGTCAGTGAATTTTTTTAAATTTAAAGTGTTTAAAATTTCATATAATTTAAATATATTCATAACTGAAAACAGCATTTCTGTACATTAAAAAGGAGATACACTATACCTACCATGTTAGAAATAAGGTAAATGAAAATTTAAATTAATAGTGACATGTTTGGTTTGCAATTATTGTTTGGGAGAAGGTATTTTTTTTATTTGTAATAAAACATGTAAATTTAAGTCAAACACATTATATTCTCATACTACTGATACATTTTGTTAGTGTACAATATATAAAACTTAAATAATTATAACGTTAAATTTTCAGTCAATACTTTGCACAATGTAATGGCCAAAATTGTATTTGAATTTACCTAACGTAAAACATCTAAAGGAAAATTATGATATGTTCCAGAAAAGGTCCGCCACCCATAAAAGAAAATTGAAAAATTTCAGAGCGCATTACAAGTAATGCGTTTCTATAAGCCATTAAAATCTCCTGTAGGTAACAAGGAACAATTTTTAAACATTAAATAAAATAAATAGAGTAAATATACAATGAACACAGTAGTATCATTTAGTTCTATACACTTACTATAACAAGTTGCATTTATTAAAAGTTAATAGATACAAAACACACAACAATTATTATTGGCATTCATTATATTTACAAATTGTAACATCGATATATATTTTAAATCCACGGAAATGTTGAAAAAAGAAAAGCGAGCCGATGGCTTAAATTAAAACCTAATAGTTTCAGAAAACACACCACCAAAGTTTGTTTATGGTTTAACCAAAACTTGTAAAGGATTGGGGTTCTGTGATTTTAAAGATAGCAGTTAGAAATTTTCTATAAGAAATTTCTGTTCATTTAAAGTGACACAAAAAAGAGGATTAACCCTGCTGTATAGTCATATATTGCAGTTAAATATAAATTTTTATCTTGCAAAATTATTGATAATACAAATGTTGAACCTGATATTAAATAATGTCTCCAATTTTTATCCTTTGGAATATATGTGAATTTAAAACAATATTTTTTTAGTACAATTAATACTGACTACACTGTAATAAAAAGAGAATTATGTGGATTACCCTGTGCAGGTGACATTTTAAAGTTTGACTTTCTCAAAAAAATTATTAGAATATATAATTAAATGTTTAATATTCTAGTAAGTTTTCTGATGAATTTCATTTGTAAGTTTCATTCTGCGACTAGAGTTCATACATTTTACGGTATTTGATATATTAAAAGAATGCAATAATTTTTTTTTGATTTTGCAAAAGCATATTTTCTTTTAAACTTTTTAAACTTAATCGTTTTAAGTAAAATTGTAGTTATTATCAAAATAAATCTCAATATTTTTGACCTCTAGTGCATCTTACTATGTATTTATAACTTATGTTCCTTAAACACCATTTTTGT
The DNA here is from genome assembly GCF_000390285.2 of Anoplophora glabripennis. Lineage (NCBI taxonomy): Eukaryota > Metazoa > Arthropoda > Insecta > Coleoptera > Cerambycidae > Anoplophora > Anoplophora glabripennis. Next base: position 26,998 of record NW_019416749.1, on the reverse strand, counting down.
TATATAAATAATAATATAAATAAATATAAATATTTTGTTTATATATACACATAAATTAGGGGACTAAGTACTGCCCTTTCTTTATTTTTTCCTGCAACTTTTTACCCCTAGAAAATCGTTTTAACAAAAAAAAAAAATTTCCCGATTTTATTATGTTTATCTCATAACGGTTATTATACCGTTACATCATTTTTATTTGATCAAAGCTTATTTTAATGTAAAATGTGGGCCACCTGCCTCGTATTTTTTTTTAAATTGATATTTCCAAGGATATTTATTTTCATATAAAAAGAAGAAAGGGTAACACTCGATCCTTGCACTATGTTAACATATGTATACTGCATTTTCAATAAAAAAATTAACTGTGAAGATTTATCACAATCAATATAGATTCCCGTATTTAAAAAAATGTATGACACCTGCTGTCTTTTTTACTGATATATACCACAAATTACTAGCTACTATAAATTTAATGACTTATTTTATTCCCTTTCGGGAATACAAAGGGAAAATACCACTTCAAATATGTATATATATATTTGGCTAATGAAAACTTGTGTATGGTAGAGAGCAACTTGGCAAGTCATAAAAGTAATTATATAGGCCGTGTTCTTTTATTCATCATTTCGATGTGATGGATTCCGTAGAGCCAATACGAGATTAGAATTTTTTAAACGGATCAATCGTAATACACGATAGAACTCATCACATTAAAACGAGGAATAAAAGAACACGGCCATATATATTTGTAGAATCATTATAGTTATACTGTGATAAAAAATTATTTCTTATTTATATCAAGTGAATACATAATAATCATAATATACTAAATATGTCACACATATAAAGAGGCATGGAATTTTACTCTTAAATTAAAACTATCTGCAACAAGAAATGTTTAATAAAATATCTGGTAAAATTGTAATATATTAAAAAGTGGATTACGTTTCCTTAAATATTTTAGTATTATTATTAAAAATTATGTAAAAATGATGTTTTTCAATTCACTATTGCTCTACACCAAATATTTGACAGGAAATGTACGCCTTTCTTAGCGCTGAAGGTGTTCCAATATGAACGGCTGCCCCGAGACAAGTGATCTAGGATTTTTATATAATTTGAAATCTAATTTAAACGAAATGCACACCCGATTGGCAAATACCCTAAATCACGTGACTCAAATAATGTAGAATAGTCTTCTGAATGTAGCCGTTGATATAAAAATAAATATGAATTTAAACAACTTCAACTGAATGACAAATAATTATTTGCAACCTAAAGAATGCAGCTATTAAAATTGAATGTCAAATATTAAATTTCAGAAAAAAATAACGTTCAATTCAACGTAAATTCACGTTATTTGATGATAATTTCAGTAATTCTTCGATACCCGAAGTAAGAGATGTGTTAGAGGTCTTTTAATATCTCATGAGCCGCGAAATGCGCGAAAGGCGTGGCGTATCCCCATAATTCTTCTAATAAGCATGTCCTGAAAACATTGACTCAGAACTAGCCATTACAAGTAGAAATGAACTAAGGTGCTCGGGCATCAATAAAGTCAACTGGCGAACGTTCGTTATATATATTTTTATTGTTTAAATTAAAATAATAAAGAATAGGGCATTTTATTATGATATTTGTAATCGGATCAAAGGCTTGCTTACACTAGAGCTCGAGAGTGACTGTGAATAATAGGTGTAATGTTTTTAGGACGTAGAATAATTTAGGCGACGGTCGGAATTATGTTTCTGCGCATATGAAGGTCAAGGCTCATAAGATTTTAAAACATCTCTACATTAACTCTCATTACAGAAAATAGAATATAAAAATTTAAAGGGAAAATACTCGTATAAAAAAATAAACATTTTCTAAAAGAAATACGAACAAATCCCAGTACTAACCTAAGGATCATATTTATAAGTAACTTCTTTATTTATTATTGAAGATATCCTATTGCAGATTTTATACATATAGTTAAAGTATTAAAGACTTCTTTCATAGAAGATCTCAAGTCATTTAACACTATTTGGATAAATTTTATATACGAAAAATTGAACTAACATTTTCCTATATAAAAATCAATAACTTTCTACAAAACTAGCGGGAAAAAGACCAGTTCTTCCCGTCCTTTGCTGAGTCCCCTTATACCAACCGTCATCCCGTTTCTTATGAACATAAATTATGTCGTTAACTTGAAGTTCTAACTCATACTCACTGTTAGGTGGATAAGGAGCGATGCAGCGAAACCTTTCCCGTACTGTTTGAACACCTGTCTTAGGCTTGTTACCCGCATCTAGAGAGTTAGATTTTCTGTGACGATGGATATCTGGGCTCGAACCGGAACTACCCGCTGGATTTTCTACAGTCCTAAAATTAGCGGTAAATTTAATGAAAAAAAAAAGATATATATGAGTGTACAAAATTGAAATTGCACGGAGAAAAAATGTTTTATTTGTGGTTGGGTGTATTTTTATATCAACTCAGTAAAAAGCAGCGCAAATAAAACTGTGAAAATGCGTTGTATAAAAAAAAAGGAGAAATTCTTCACATAGTGAAAATCAGAGGGGACTTGATGCCAACTTTTCCAATTTTCCTCTGAAATTGTCAACAAAAAATTGATAGGAGTAAAAATAATACTCATTAAATTTTCAGTAACATATTCTTATTAAGCTGCTTCAGGAGAAGCGGGGTTGCTATTACCCATCAAGAATTGTAGAGTTACAGGACTGATGTTCATAGCATATTAATGATTAAATTACCTTGCAGATGAAATACTGTTATATTTTTCTTTATAATCACTTTCCTCGTAAAAGTACTTTTTATTCCACATATTTGCAAGAACACATTATACATTTCTGTTGCACACCTTAAATTGCCTTCAGCTTACTTGACGTTTGCACAACTCCAGTCATTTTTATGCACAATTTAATGAAAATTATTTTGCCCCTATTATTTTCTGTTGTTGGACGAATGGCTTGGCAGAAAACTGAGAAAAACCAGCAATAGTGGAAACTTTTCTGAACTTCATTTTTGACCTATCCCATAAATAATAATTCAAAACAAGAAATTATTTTTTCTATGTAAAAAAATATTCAGTATGAGGGTATATACAACTTATAGTCAAAATGTTGTCTTTACTCGAAGTCTGCAAAAAATGTATAAGGTGTACTATTTAAACTAAGGAAGTTGACAGTAACTTTCGGTTAATGTGAACTGAACTTCAAATTTTTTTTCTGAGTAATGTACCTATATAGTTTTTTATCATTAATATTGTATTACGAAAAAATACTACTAAAAAAATAATTACATTGTCTTCAAGGTCTTCATATAATAAATGTATATCCTAGGAAATTCATCTCCACAAAATCACAATATTGTTTTTTACATTTTCGAGCATGTGGCATGTCTAAAATTGCAAAAATAATATTAAACAAAACGCAAACTTCACATTTCCATAAATAAAAATTATAAATTTTTGTGATTTATAATTTTTTATTTGAAACGTGCTTTAGTAATAGTCAAAATTTGAAAACTCTTAAACTGTAATTTAAATCTGAAATTGGATATACTTTTCAAATTTTTTGGGTTAAAATGCTCATAACAGAAGTAGGTATAATATTTAGTAAAATGCAAGTATTTACAACAGCAAAACAAAAGCAAGCACAAACAGCAAAATATTAACGATTATGGTTAAAGTTATAATGCTCAGTAACAAATTTAGGAAAATATATCGCAGCTGCAAAATTGTAACAGCACAATTTATATAAACCAGACAATTCAGATGAGCCGAGCATAGGAACTGTAGCACATGCGCAAATTTAAAAATTTCACAGTGTAGAGACCATGTTCCATCAAATTTTGAATTAGGGAAATTAGTGAAATAAGTCAATATCATACAGCTTTTAAGGTGTCAAACCACTATAGAATTTTGAAAAAAAAAAACGATTTTTTGATAAATGGTTTAAACAAAGCATTGTTTTCAACACATTTTTTAATGTTCACTACTTTAATCCACAATTATAAATATTTTTTTATTTCCATACGATGTTCATTAGCTTTTAGTACATATCTGAACATTTTTCTTTCTAAGAAACGTTTCCGGCCATACAGGTCTCCGATTAAAAGGTGTCGTTGCTTGCCATCACCTACAGCTGCCATTTTGAATCCAAATCGTTTGAAAAAATTCACAAACATGTACAATAAAGCCTTTTTGTTTATGACACTATATCTTGTATAGATTTTTCCTTGAAAATTCCCGAAAATCACCTTTTTTTCCCAACCTCTAGAGTGGCGTTATCACATAAGTTAATAAATAAACACATGTAAAAGTAATTTAAATATCTTGGATTTCACTAACAAAGGGCAAATAAACTACCAAATCTGACAGAAAAAGTTCACAAAGATTAGCAATAAACATAATATAATTAATTCCTCATATTAATAATTTTACCATTGTTAAATAATATATACTTTTTAAATTATTGGAATTGCTGGTTTACGGATGCTACTGTAAAAGATTGGATACACTCTAATCTTTTATACATTTAATTCATAATTATTATTTTCTGTTTCAACTATATTTTCCTATTTTAGTTATGAGTACTGTGAATGTAAATCGGCAATCACTGTATATTAGGATTTACTGTGCAAACACACCTGGGACTGTGAGTAAGAATAGTAGGGCGTTCTTTATGTTTATGGCGTTGTGAGGTAGATCCAAACAAACGATGATGCTCGGTGGGCTGAATTTGTAGCAGTTGACTCGGACAAGATCCAGACCTAGACGGAAACACTCACATAGCGTAACATGCAAAAGCAAATTAGACTGGACGTTATTTGTTTAGGAAGGTGCAATCGTCCCTCGATATGTTTTCAAACTTAATTGCTTTCAAAATATGATCATTGTGCACCTCAATACCATGACAAATTTACTAATCCAGATCAACGATTTTTACATTAAAGAATATGTAAATTTATATTATTCAGTTTTTCAGTCAAGTTACCTCGGGTAAGTGAAATTCTAAAAATGGAAATCCTAAGCCTGCTATAACTTTCTCTTAGGTACCAATCATGTTACAAAAAAAATATTTGGCGTTTTACATGATTACATGTTTATGCTTGCAGATAAATTTAAAAAAAACAAAAATTGCAGAATGCCGTGCCAAAAAATGTGGAATATACCGCCATGCAAGAGATGTAGAATATCGCCACGTTAGATTTAAATTAAAAAAAAATTTGTTAATATAATTTTTCAAAAACAGCAGCTGACAGGATTGTCATCTTTAAAGAAGTTATAGTTTCCTAATATTAGGATCTACCGAGGACAAAAAATGTGAAATTCATTGATTTTTTTACTTACTATGTTACCATGTTAAATAGGAACACCCTATATTGAAACTATCTCTCATTTTAATTTTATTAAATATCTCAAAAACCGAAATTAAAAAAATGCAATACTAATAAAAAAAATTGTATTAGATTACTTCTTTTAGTTAAATAAAGTAAAATAAGATCATTTTCATTCACAGATGAATTCAAAATTCTCAACTGCTTTGCTTATTTTATTAAAAAAAAGTACTCGGGTATTGAGGAAATACAAAGATTTGCCATTAGTATGGTCTAAAATTCTATAATCCGCTAAAGTATTTTAATATTTACTTCTAGACTAAGAGGATTTTTAAAAGCAATACAGTGTGTTACAACAACTTTTGGTTAGTTATTAGGAAGGAATAAAAACTAAAATATGAAAATATGTATAGCTCTTGTAGTCCAGTCGGTATCTGTTTTAAAAGGAAGTTATATGTCATAGAGTAAGCTAATTTTTGTTGGAAATAGTCCTAAATATTATGTAAAATGGTAATTGCGATATGCGCCCGCTGAAAAAGTTGTGCATAATTGTTAGAGCAAGAAAATGTAAAAAAAATTAAAAAAGGCACATTTCTCTCCATTCTTTCATGTATAACTCGGATAATATTGACATTAGAGAAAATAGTCAAAGAGAAAGTTTCGTTTCGAGATTCTCTTTAAAAAGAAATTTTCGTGTGCGTTGTTGTTACTGCAATACAGTATGAACCGGAAAAAAATGTGTGAAAAAGATATTTCTTTTCACGAAATTATTTCTGAGTATTTCATGATATGGTGGTATTGCAGAAATTTTTTAATCGAAATCGGCCGGGTAGATTTGGCACAATGCAATTATTAATTAAGAAAATATAGAATATACTTATTTTTCAATTCGCTCTCATGGTAAAACCAATGATTATTTTGAGTTCCCAATTTTTATACATACCCTTTGGAGTCTCAACTATCAATCCCCATTTAAAAATTTTCAATTTTATCCACATTAGCAACAATCCGAATTTTTTCAAAATTTCTTCGAAAAACTTATAAACATTTAGAGTTAGAGCTACTGTATTTGCATATTCTTCAAATGTAATCATAGGATCAAATAAATGAAGGATTAACAAACAAAATCCACTTTTGATCTTGTGGATACGATGAATCGTCATCGAGATATATCGAAAGCTCAAAGTTGAAGTGAGTTTACGGCAAAACAACATACTGTACAATAACAATCAAGTGATTTTGATTGTTTGAAGCAAAGACTTTATGACTATGAAAATTTGTTTAAATCGGAAACATATTTTAACTGTTCTGATGCAAAAAAAATTAATACATTTCACAGGAATCGAGCAGAGAGTCGAAGAGTGTGGAGTGGGGGGACTATGCGAGCGAAACAGCATAATTCACTCGCGCAATTTCAGTCAATTCTTTTGTCAGCTTCTATAACAGATGGACCGACTGGACTATCAATCCTTATGATTACAGCAAACGTAGTTGTCAACTTTATTATTTTAAACAGAATGCCTTGTATATTTGGAAAAGTATTACAACCCTAAACCCAACCTCACCCATTTCGGAAATACCTAGTTTTACTTAAATTTTTAAATTTGCAAGGGCTGCAAAAATCTCATCGCCTTTTTTATATTGCAGTTGGATATTTAAATTTTACAAAAATTATTTATACTGTATTTTTTATATTACTTTATACAGCTAAGTATTAAATTTTCTTTGTTATTGTTTTTTAAATATTTTAAGTTGTTTTTGTTCTATTAAAATAACGAATTGACACTACATCTGGACCATAAAGTATTTAGTGATATTTTCAGCAATGAAAAATCCTCATATTGATATTTTCCAATTTCAATTAGTATTTCTTCCCAAAATACATCCAAAACAAAAGATATTCAAGACACATATAAAAATTGTGCAAAATCTGTGGAGATAAAGCAAACATTTAAAAAAATATTAATATAAAGCGACAGAATTAAAAAAAAAAATTATTAACATCAATTGGCAAACATTAAATTTAAGCAGCAATTATGCAAACTGAAAATGCTTAAACTCATGCAAAAAGCTTAGATTAGGCTCATACCTGACATGCACCGGATGAGCAGGTGCGGATTTTGGTACACCCAACGAGCCATCTTCAAACACCGGATTGTCCATAGAATAAGAACATGGGGGCGGCGACTTGGAACGTTTCATGCTGGTTAATCTGCGCATAAGGCTGACTGTTCCTTTCTCTTTACGTTCCTTCGACTGCAGCCAGAAGTAGTTTAATATAAAATAGAAAGAAGGGGGAAAAATTGAAAATAAAAAAATGTATTAATCGATAAACTTATTTATAATAGATATATAGCCAATCATTTAATTTATAGTGTTAGGTGTAATTCATAGCATGTACAAAGCAAAGTGTACACTCAAATTAGAGTATTTTTATTTATATACACAAAATGGGTATTTTAGCTCTTACATAAAAAAAAAAACAAAAATGGTGCAAAAGATGGTAATACCCAAAAAGTATGCCAAAAGTAAAGTTTTAAATTTTCTACTACTAATGTAGTAGAAAATTTTCAAATTAACAAAGCATATCTACAATGTGATCCATGAATGGAAACACTTGCAAAATTAATATTTATTATACAATTTGCTAATTTTTTAAAGACAGCATAAAAAACCATTAATTATCTCACAGAATATTTCAATTAATTTTTAATTATGAGAGACTACTTATAATTTTCTTTTCGTTTTCAAAGGACCCCGCACAAATCTTATGGAAATTGGGTCCCGGTCAAATTCGCTGAATTTTTGATATGTGATAGAGTTCATCATACTGGTCAATTGTCTCAATGGCCACAAAGCTCAAAAATGGATAGTTTGGCCGGTACAGAGCTTTAAAGCTCCGAATATCCTCCACGGATTTATGTATATGCGCAGTGTGTATAGACTTTTGAAATAGCCTATTTCATTTTTTTTATTATCTAGGTTTATATTTTTGAGGTTGCTGAATTCAGATCTGTTGTTAGATTTTCAAAATTGACAGTTGGCAGCTGTCAAATAGCTGTCAATGTGCTATAATAAAGCCAAAAACTTGTTTTTTTATGTTTTATCTTTCTTTTTTTTTTAGTTCGATAAGTTCAAAGACGATATCAAATCAATAACAATGACTATCGGCAGCTGTCATTTAGCTGTCAACAATTCTTCAAAGTCCGGTAATAAAGTCAAAAAATTATTTTTTGTTTATAACTTCAAGTTTTTTAGATAAGTGAATATAAATATGATATAAAATTATGTAGTCATCAGCTTACAGCTGTCAACAAGCTGTCAACTAACTGTCAAAATGCAATAATAGAGCAAGTAACTTATTTTTTGTGCTTAACTTTGTGGATAAGAAATCAAACATGATATAAGTTTATGACATCACTTTTGAACTCAGTGATCTAAGCAACTTAAAGCTTTTTAAAAAAAGTAACTTTTTGACTTTATTATTGCATTTTGACAGTTAGTTGACAGCTTGTTGACAGCTGTAAGCTGATGACTACATAATTTTATATCATATTTATATTCACTTATCTAAAAAACTTGAAGTTATAAACAAAAAATAATTTTTTGACTTTATTACCGGACTTTGAAGAATTGTTGACAGCTAAATGACAGCTGCCGATAGTCATTGTTATTGATTTGATATCGTCTTTGAACTTATCGAACTAAAAAAAAAGAAAGATAAAACATAAAAAAACAAGTTTTTGGCTTTATTATAGCACATTGACAGCTATTTGACAGCTGCCAACTGTCAATTTTGAAAATCTAACAACAGATCTGAATTCAGCAACCTCAAAAATATAAACCTAGATAATAAAAAAAATGAAATAGGCTATTTCAAAAGTCTATACACACTGCGCATATACATAAATCCGTGGAGGATATTCGGAGCTTTAAAGCTCTGTACCGGCCAAACTATCCATTTTTGAGCTTTGTGGCCATTGAGACAATTGACCAGTATGATGAACTCTATCACATATCAAAAATTCAGCGAATTTGACCGGGACCCAATTTCCATAAGATTTGTGCGGGGTCCTTTGGACAAAATTTGTTCACATTTTTTCTTTTTAATTAAAATCCGACTTCATGATTTTTACAATTTCAAAAAGAACATTTTATTGGTTTAGTTAAGCAATTTAATATCATCTAGGTTGCATAGACCAGTGGTACTCAACCCTGTTTATTGAAAACATTTTTCATTCGAGTACATATTCCCTTATCTTAAATCTTAGAGTTGGAGTAGATACACATTAGTTTTACTCGTCGTTAGAGTGGTACGATTTTCTTTTATTTATTCTAGTGCTCAATATAAAAATATTCAAATTTAGATAGATTCACCAATGGCTGAACATGGCATAGTGAGAAAATAAGGTTTCTGGATTAAGTTAGTTGCAGTTTTTATTTTTTAAATGAATGAAAAAAAATTATATAATACTGTGGTATATTGATTTAATTATTATTTTTTTTTCATCTCTACAGTGTAGGAAAGTACCGATGGTCTATCAGAAGTTACGTGAGAGCGATAAAGTAAGCCATAGAAATCCATGCGATAGAGAAGGATGGCTATAATGAAGTCGTCTAATAGTCAACGCTCATTTCGCCCTTCCACAAATAAGATCCACTTCTTATTTGTGGAAGGGCGAAATGGGCGTTAACTATTAGACGCCTTCATTATAGCCATCCTTGTCTATCACATGGATTTCTATGGCTTACTTTATCGCTCTCACGTAACTTCAGATAGACCATCGGTACTTTCCTACCCTGTATATGTACAGGTCTAGAGTTCTACGAGTAAATAAACTTATTGGTCATTTACTGAAGCTTAATTTCGTACCTGTCACGGAAAAATCCTTTAGTTAAAGTCTCCTTTATGTTAAAGCATATTTTAAGTGAACATAATATCATTCTATAACAAAATTAGCCTTTACATATTTTTAATAGATACTCTTTAAGTTGAATAAACTGAATCCAGAAATATTTTGATTTAGACCTTCTCAGTTTTTGTCTTTACTATCTTCTGACTTGCCATTTTTTGTTGTTGTTAAAGTCGCAAATACAAAAAGTAGATTAACTTACTTACCGCTTTATAGTCGTTAAAGGCTTATCTATGGATCTTCAGATTTAAAGTTTGTTTTGAGTGGCTTTAAAATTGAATTTAATTTATTATAAAAAATTCTTTCGTATAATTATTGTAACCAATTTTGTGTCACTTCCAAGATTAATATACAATACAACAGAAGAATTGTCATCTAAATGCATAGTATAGTTTTAATGTCTCAAATCCAACATATCATCATTACATGGTAACAGATAATTAAAAATATCAAAAGCAATTATTATAAAGGTACACGCCACTGGTTTAGCCTTTTAGAGAAGCAGAATTCGAAAATAAAACATTACAACACAATTATCTTGAATGATGTATAACTAGAATATTTCACGAACTGGCATATTAGTGGTATTGATTTTTTATCAATATTTCTCTTTTAATCAAAAACGTTTTAATATACTTTTTTTACCAACTCCGCCATTAATACTGACAATAGTATATTGTATACCTAGTAACAGCAATACATTCCTGGGCGAAAATGCAAATTGTTTAGCCGAGGCCAACAAGCATTATACGAGGTATTTTTTCTGAAATCTCAAACAATATTAATTAATTAATTGTATAATTTTATTAATGAAATCATTTTCTTGACAATCATTGTTTATTTATTGTTGTCATAAAAGCCAAATTCGTTTTAATACCTATAAGTGCTAAAATACATTAAAAAATATTTAAAATGAACAAATATTATTGTTATTATCATTATTAATGCCAGTGCTTCTCGATTTTGTTTTTACTAGAGATAAAAAGAAAAGTACGAACATCGAAAAATATTTTTGTTACAAAACCATAGTTTTTTATGATGTATACGATAAAAATGTGTTTTACCTGTCATAAAACTTCAATAATAGTGTTATAAATACAGGGTGTTAAAAAAGAGTGTAAAATATTTAAGGAGGTNTAAAGGCCGTTTTCCTTCAAAACACGCCAAACTGACATTCTGGAAAGCTGTAACTGATTAGCTGCCCTTCGCACACTTTCTCCCGGATTTTGTTCAAAAGATCTCAAAATTTGTTCATCTTGCGCGGGTAGTCTTCTAGCAATTCTACCACAATGTATGTAACGGGGTACCACACTACCAGTTTCAATAATCCGTCTGTGAATCCGAGTAAATAATTGTGTAGACGGCTGACGTCTCTGCGGATAACGTTCTATGTATGTTCTTCGAGCAGCTGTTGCATTTCCATTACATAATCCATAAATAAAATGCATTTCGGCATATTCTTGATTAGTAAAACGATTGTTATCCGCCGTTGTACTCACAAATTCGTCAACAGACACGATTAAAATATGGTAACAAATGTCAACTATGTTAAAAGTGACAGGCGTCTACTTTTTGAATACGTCAAATTTAACACCTAGCGGTGAGTAAACTCCTTTTTCATTTTGTAAATTTATTAGAAAACTAATCATTTTACATAAAAAATGCAAGAGACAAAAAAATTTCTAAATTTAATGGTCTTTCTAAGAATCTTATGATACTTGCTGTACCTTTGCAGAAAAATTTTTTTTAGCAAAAAATAGGATACAGGGTGATAAAAAAACACCCTTCCGCTTTCTCAATTTTATTAATATCCACATCATTTATTCGCTTCCTAAAGCTGACTAGTCCTTGAAAATTTCATTATGTTTTCTTTTTCCAACAAAGAGTTACGTCACAAAAACTACTTTTGTAGTTGCACCTTTTAAGGCCTATAACTTCAAAACGGTGCGTTTAAGAGGTTATGTTTATTAGAGTTTTTAGTCATATTTTTTTATGTACTATCATCATCCAAAGTTTGTAACATACTTTACGGGACACCCTGTATACCTACCTATTTTAAGATGTCTTCGCGTACCCCTGGTTGAATACCACTGTCATAGATGATTTAGAAAGAAGGAAGAGGGCAAAATCACTAACAATTTTTTTTTTTTAGACAAGAGCAAAAAAATTAATAAGCAGGCTTTAAGGATCAAAAATGAATTCAAATATCCTACGACATAATGCAAACACTTTCTTAAAAAAAAATCCCAAAACAAATTGGACAAAAATACTATTTAAACAAGGATGTCAGCATCTTAAATTTGTTTAACGAAATATTTTAATGTTTTTAACCACGTGCTTAAAGATTCGAGAGCAAATCGTTTATGGCAAAAAAGATGTGGGAACTTTTTGTTACAATTTTGCAATGTGCAAAATAACACAAGCAATCTAGGGTGTTACAGATATGGTAGGAAGGAAATTTTTAGGAAAGTGATAGAACTTAAGGAGGTTTATCGGGTACGGGGGCACGTATAAAGTCTAACGAGAGTTTCTGAAGATTCGCTAGTGATTAAAGTAGTAAGCCTTTAGATTTGGCAACGTTGCACTTGGCTGGCAGGCAGGGCTCGGCGTTCATTCGCTCGCGTTCGATCATTCTGTTTGTTTGAATGCCTATGCTTGAAATATACATCATATGTCACACCTGAGAATTTCAAATAAGACGCTACGTCGAGAACCGCGGCGTTGCCGCTATCACGCATATGGAGGTTAAGTTAGTTAACGACAGCAGTTTGAAGGAGAATTTTTATAAATTATGTATCTTACAAGTACCTAATCGATTTCTACGAGCTGTCATACGGTTCCTTAGATATTGGTTTCCTATTTATACAAGCTGCTGTGGAAACTGTTCGTTAATTGTTGCGCCTTCTAAGTGGAAAGACCAAAAAAATCTGCATTCTCATAAGACTTCGTACAAAATCGTGAAAAATTATTTTATTAATATATGTCGTCTCTTAGGTATCCAAACTACTCATAATTTTTTTTGAGGATTTTCTTCATATTAATAAACTTATATTAATTTTTTTTATGAATATTTGTTTGTCAATTCCAAATCAGAAAAACCTTAATAAATAAGACAAAAATGTTTTCACCAAACTGTAGGAAAAAAGTATGAATCTGGAATATACGATTTACTCTTGTATCTTAAATTTGGAATGCTTGTAATTAAATATAATAATTTTAATATTTCGATAAGATAAAAAAACTTACATTTATGTTTTTGTCTTTTCTTAATCAAAGTTTTATTTTTACACAATAACATTATCACGATCACACCCATACATAAAAAATTGAAATATCACACAAACACAGACGAACACAATGTCATGAATCTCAAAAACTAAACAATTGTTGGATTCATAAAATATGATGCTGCATTGGTTGTCAATTATTATATTATTATTATACTATTAAGGTTATAACTGTAATTGGATAATAAAACTAGAGTTTGACATTTCAGTGCGTAAATAAGACATCACGGTAGTGAGGGTTCTGAGGTTTGTATGGTTCATGGTTCAATTCGTTTGTCAGTTTATCTTGGGCATTGAAACGGCATAAGAATATCAAGTTTCTAAAACGATTTTGTCGGATGGATTTCCTATCACTTTAAAAGACACAAGTTAAACAAGATTAAACAGTTACACAGTATGTACCAGGCTTGCTTGGTCGCTACGCAGCAACTTGGCATTGAAAAACTTGTTCCCATATTTATTTAGCCATACCGATAAACTAAACGTAGAAATTTATATGCCCAGTTGAAGAATGCGTGTGCGGGCAAACATCGTACATACAGAGCCACACTGGGTGACTGGGTCATAAATTTTAGTTGTCGACAAATTGCCGGCAGTGCAGTGCAGCAACGCAGAATTTGGAGTGATTTAGGTAATTTTAATTTATTATAGGCACCTTCTATTAATCATTTATATTATAATTGCAAAAGGGAAAAGTAAAAGGGATATTTTGTTTACTAATATTATTACAGCATGGCATTTTGGAGACCTTTTGAAACAGAACAAAATGAAATACCGCTAGACAATGTTGAATTAGTAGAACTGGTTGTTGATGAAACAGATTTATAACTCTACATGGAAGAAAATGAAAAATCATATAATGAAATTATAAATAGAATTCACATATTAAGTAAAGTTCCAGTGTCCACAATTTTTCGAGTTATTAGACATGGTGTTATAGATCATTGCGTAAAGAGAGTGCAAATAAAAATTTAGAAATATCGATGACATGACGAGAGACGTAATTCGGCGGACAATTTATAATTTATATAAAGAAAATAAGTTATCAACTTTAGCCATGCCCGTTGGTTCTTGCCAAGTAGTAATATATTTTAATGAAAATGTAAATGTTTTTTTGATATGTCAAAACCAAAACTTACCATCGATATAATAAAATTGTTTGAGGACATAAATAATTAAAATATGTTGTTGGCCAAATGAATATATAATAGAAATTTTCTACACATTATATATCAATTATTTTTTACTTTTAGCAGAAAACTTTTTTAGAGACACCTAGCCTATGAAAGTCATTAAATTTTATTGCTCGGTTTTTTTAATACATGTTCAACTGACTTCGGAAAGACTGTAAGTTATTTTACTTATTTTAATTTAAAATATTTAAGTTATTCATTTTATTTCTTAGTAACGCCACTGACTTGACACACAAATGTCAATCTCTAGATACGAAATAAAAACAAATTTTTTATCCCGTTGAATTTTATAAACAGTGTGTCCGTAAGTAAATTAGATAAAGGGTCAGGTAATTTTTTTTGTTGAAAAAAACACTAGAGACAAATCAATTGTCTATTTTTTTTTATAATGGAATTCATATACAGGGTATCCTAATTTATAGGTGTACAAGCCAGTAACACAATAAGTAAAAAAACAAATGAAATTAAAAAAAAATAAATAGATAAAACATAAAACGAAATATCGGAATATCGAGTATCGGAATGAAAAAAAAAAACGGTACTCAGGAAAATCGTAACGTACCGTGCATCTCTAATTGGTACACGCAGTAAGACTATTTTTAGTAGATCAAATCATTATTTGAACTTCATTCAAATGTAAGTACCTTACTAAAAAAAAAAATGAATGAAAATCATACTTAATATTTTACATAATACCCAATACAATACCGGTCTACGTAGAAAACAGTATCAAAATTTACAAACCCAACACAGCTTACGCAAGAATCCACAAACAAAACATCAAAATACCGAACGCAACTATAAGAAAAGTCACACCAACCTTATCAGAAGCTTTAGCGATGGTGGCGCTACCCACAGTTATGTGTGCATTATTAACGCAAGACATGATGGCGCTACTACTGCGTCCCAGCGGCACAGCGGCGTTGTCTTGCTGCCCATGCCAGCTGGACGAGATAGTATTGCCGGTGGTAGCGGGACTTATCGAGCGAGGTGGCAGCTCTGGAGGGTTGCAAGCGGTGCGGGAGGACGACACGCCTTTGCCACTCCGTGTGAAACTTACGGGAAGCTTGGAGTCACCTGAACCGTCCTTGGAGGAGGACGAGTGGAGGTTGGGCCCGCCCCTCGCCAAAGTGACGTAATTGCCAGGGAAAACGCCGCACTTCTGCGTTCTGTTGGATGTGCCTTTGAACCAGCCGTCTTGGCAACTGTAAAAAGAGATAAATCAAACTAGAAAGTGAATTCAATCAGAAAACAAACTAGCTAAGCGATATCTTACATTTAAAGATATATCTTACGACCTATCTACGATGATTTCCTTTTATATTTCTGAAATGGACGGACAAGCACATGCAAAGGCGTATTGATCTTCATGGAGAATATTTCGAAAAACAATAAAGCCATCCATATACAATGATTTCTTTTCAGTTCTCTATTTCCGAAATATAAATGGCAACCCTCGTATTGCACCTGAACATATGATGAATTGTGAAAGACACTACTTAATTATTTTGTATTCCTTTTTTACATTAAACAACGAGAAATCAAAAAATTATGAAATATATGTTAAATATTTAAGCGAATCCCTTAAAAAAAATTAATAAAAAAAAATGGGGGTCAACCCTGTTACGCAGAGACCTTAAATCTTATTAACAACATCATAGCTAACTTACCGTTCAGTAACCATGTATATACCCCCTTTCCGCAGCTCTAACTCATCCGGTTTTTGCGGCTTGTAAGCATACAAAGCTATGTAAGTGGCGGGTAACACCAATTCTGGAACACCCTGAGGATGACCGTTTCTCCTATTTCTTTCTGGTGGTTGAGAGTGACTGGAGGAATTATTATGAGCTTCGCTGGCCACGATCTCAGCCGAATGGCGATTGTGGTTAGTTGAGCCGTGATGGGCCGGTGTCAAACTGGTGAAACTGTGACGTTTTTCCTTATTCTGTTGGTGGGAGGAACTGTGGCCGTCCAACGAATGAGAATTCTGCGGCTGGGGGGAGCGTTGTGGAGTGCTGCATTTGTTAGAGTTCAGAAGAATGTCCGGTTTCCTAAGCACAGGTTTAAAGTTTTATTGAACAAGGGTACAAAAACCCCAGAGGTCTTTAACACCGACATCCACAGATGTCGTGTAAGTAAACTCTAAAGTTCATAGTTTTGGACATATTTGCAGATTAAATGAACAAAATCCTAAATTACAAAAAATTTTCAAAAACCACAGAATTTTGAAATATCAGTTCGGAAAAATCAGTAAATCAACCGGAATTTTAAAAATGTGGAACTAACACCATGTTTTAATTCACTAGAGTTCAGTAATATGACTAATTCAAAATTTACTCAAACTCAAAAATTACTCAAACAATCATATAACTTCCTATTTTATGTTAGTTCAAGCTACTTACTGCGCTATATTTTTCGGTGGCAAAGGCTGGCTTCTTGGCGGTGGTGAGGCCGGGGAAGACGGGGCCGTACTAGACGTGGACGAGGTATTACTCGACGAGATGTTTGGAGTAGTAGTAGAAGAACTCCCCGAACTTACGGTTGAACTTGAATCGGACGTCACCAAGTTGCCTTGCTGTACAGATGCCTGGGAATGAGGCACAACGGTTTGGGGAATTTGCTGCTGTGTCACGACATTTCTGGAGTGATCCGTGAGTATTAGCGGCGAACTATCTTCAGTAGTAGGGGTGGGAGGTGCCAAACGGGAGGGACCTGGTTGGGCGCTGTAATAATGCGGTAGTAATAGCAGTTCTACTTTATCTTAACGATATTCGGCTGATTCAAATTAATTTTACAGTTTATTTTTCAATTTTCATAAAAGAAAGTCATTTTATGCTCTTTGACAAGAAATTTGTTAAAAAGTAAGTCGATAGAGAAGTCGGTTTGTAATAATTATCTAAACTAAACAATTAAATTTCTTTCCAATATCTTCAATTGTTTAGAGTTTAGAAGATATTTATAAATATAATTATTTTTTTCTCAGAATTTTATCTTTCACAATCTCATAAAATGTGAGTGTACCACAGACAAATAAGAAATTACCTTATTTCATTGAATTTTTAATCCTCTAACTTGGAAGCAAATCTCAAACAGTTTGAAAAAGAAAATCATAAAATAAAATATTATGACATGAATAATAATGCTATCATTGTAATTAAGTTGATTCAAGAACTTTAAAAACTCACGAAAGTTGATTTTTGATATTTTTTCATATAATCAGTTAAACAAAATTCAGAATTTCAAACTTCTAAATAATTGTAATATAAATTGAGTAGCAAACTTTATAAATATTGCATACCACATCGAAGAAAATACAAAACTAACTGTAGATAAGGAAGACAGTGTCATTTTATGAATAACTTTAAACAATAAATCGTATTGTTTTCTTAAACTGAATTTCTACACATTATTTATTTGGGTTTATATTTCTTCCGTTTTTGGTAAAAAGAATATTATCAAAAGTATACATACAATTTTATACAATTTCAAAATCTGATATTAACAAAATAGTTTTTTCTATAAAATGAAATATTGAAGAAATTATTAAAATATCATTCATTTGAAATAAATTATCTGTTACTTTTAGAGTTGTCAACATGGGTTCGATGCCGATTTGAGGAAATATTATTTCAAATAATTTTCACATGAAAATTATAATTTTATAATAACCCTGATAAAAAAAGACAAATATCTTTTTTGTAAACATAAAAAATAAAACATGAAGATTATATTGATAAATTATAATATTTATGAAACAAAAAGAAAAAAGAAAGAAAGACCTCGAAGGTCGGCATGTTATGGTCATAGGAAGCATAAATCATTCGTAGAGAGCAAACATATCTTTTGGAAACAAGAGACTGACGCTAAGAGTTTATTTTCCAGAATAACCGAGATAAGAATGGATGGATTCGTTGAACCGATGAAAGAACATAATTTGGAAATATTGGGTCTACTTGTGTAAATNGACAAATATCTTTTTTGTAAACATAAAAAATAAAACATGAAGATTATATTGATAAATTATAATATTTATAAAACAAAATAATATTTATCTGCTTCAATGTATATTATAAGTATTTTCATCTATAAAAATTAGCCAATAAATTCTATTTTGAGATTACCATATTGACGAGTCGACTTTATCATCTCTGTGAATCGCTCGGGATGACTGGTGGTAAAAAGCAAATTTTATTTCTACTTTATTTAAAATTTAAAGATTGATTACCAAATCCGAAGTGTTTGGGTCAAAATAAAATTATTGGCAACCCTAGTTACTTTGAAATAAAAATACTTGTACTGATACCACATGAGTAGAAAACAGAAATAGGTATTTTTATTCTATTTATAAAGTGTAGGATAAAACAGTTTGTAGCATAACATGCTCTTCATAAATAACAATAGAATGATTCTCTTTTTATCTATTGCTAATAATAAATCAGATTTTTGTAACTACTGTGTTTTAGATTAAACTCATCAAATAACTGATATTTTACTCAATAGAGATTAAAATGCCTCCGTATCACTTATCCCAATAAACCTGTTGTGAAATAAGATAAAATACTCCAAGGTACTAAACGAAATACCTTGATTTAAATATAGACTCTATTTCTGATCGTTTATTTGACTTTAGTGTTACCAAAACTTATATACCAGTTAATATAAACAATTTAAAAATAAATAAACATCTACTTACTTTGAGGACAGTTTCATTAGAGATCTGGCCAGGTTGTTCATTTCTACGAAAGCCAGCGGGAAAATTCCTATTCTACCGTCCAGTTTTCCCTCGGCCCAATTTTCGTCCACTCGTCGGATGACGTTGATAATGTCATTCTTGTTAAATGCCAAGCAACCCTCTTCCTCGTCATTAGTCATGCGGAAATCGTATAAAGCTTTGCACTGAGGGATGTGGCTAGGTAATGGGGTAATAACCTAGAAAAATTTTTTTTGGATTACTAGTACCAATATAAGACTGCAAATGAGAATACTTATTCCAATAAAAAATAAATACCTGAACATAACTTAGTGGAAAAACTCCTTGCTTTCCAGCACATTCACCTTGATACCAATGGCTATCTATTCTTTTACGTAAGATTATTATGTCTCCTCGTTTGAAGCTCAAATCCCTAAAAAATTATATTAATAATACAATGTGCAATGACTGGTGAAACTTTAATAGTGAATTCGATGTTCAGAATGTTATGGTTTATTTCAAGTTGCAGAAAACAATTAAAATCATGTAAATAAAATTTGATTTGGTAATTGCTTCAATTATTATTTAAAATAAATAATTTGATATCTGGACACTTTATTTATGGAATGATATCCTGTATTCATCTGAAAAAGGTAACAAGGTGACTTGAAATAAGAACATATTTTTGTATAGTATCCATTTGGTGTTCTACTGTAATAGTAATTTGAAATTATTTCTAGGAAAAACACAAAATTACTATAATTATAAATTCTTCGAAACTACGTCGCTGTTGCACTTGACACTTTTGATGGTTTTTTGATATTTCTGAAGGACATGGACAATTAGTAGATACGATGGCATAGGTTCGATTTCTGAATGTAATGAAAGGAATATAATAATATACAAGTTATATCCAAAAAAATATACTTGTATAATCTAAATCTAATGTTAAATGAACTATTCATTTTTGAATATGGCAATAAATAATGAATGCCTGATTGTATTGTTATTTATTGATAATTCTGATTGAATGAGTCACTTAATTTATGAGAATGACAAAACATTTTTATCATCAAAATCTAATATGAAATAACGTAACTTATATAGTGACTTACTTATATATTTTTTTATTCAGAATTTCATGTAAATGAAATTAAAGGTCACATTCTTGGATGCAAACAAGTTATTTTTAGGAAGAATATCAATTTAAAATTGAAGATTACAAACATGGTGTAAATTCAAAAATTTACCTCCCACGATATTTCGAAAATAGATCAAGGTGTTTTGCTTTCCTGTAGATCTCCTTTAATGTGCGACATTTTAAATATCATTTTACAAAAGTAGACATTGCTGGTATAATTCAATGCTAGTCAGGGCATATAGTTCACAGAGTAGTTGTTTCTCGTAATGTCATTGTATATATCTTTTACATAAATATATATTTGGTATCAAAGAACATTGTTTGACTTTATTTGATAGAATCTTAGAAACTTAAGACAGCCAATAATAAAATGTGTATTTCTAATAGTTGTTAGCATTATTATGACATTATTCATTTAATTTTGATAATAATTTATTTATAAAGAACACACATTTCTACACCCTCTGCAACCAACAGAGGATATCCTGTTTTTTAAGAATTCATCCGACTAACAAAACAGTGGTTTCTATTAATACTGGTTGAGATAACGTATCTAGGTATAATAAATAATTTTAAATTAAACCTCTATCTCTATTAATTGTGGTTACGTTTTCCCAGAGGCTCTTCGAAGAACCAAACACCTTTTCTCATGTACCTATAAAGAGTGTAACAGATAAGTTGCAACAAACTTACAGGGCTCATTCCTATCGTTTAAAGAAACAACAGGAACAATATTTTATAAAACAATTCCTAAAGGCTCTATGATCTTTAAAAAATTGGGAATAAAAAACATTTTTTTTATCAATTACTCAAGACTCACTGACGAGATGGACATCAAATTTAGTATTTTCCTTAGAGTCTGAGAGGTTACAACTATAAAAAAATGAGTTATTTGACAGTAAGAAAAATCTGTTACAAATTTTGATAGACCGTTTCCAAAGAAAACTTTTGTACCTTTTAAATTTTTTTTGTAAAATGCGCTGTTACTGTCCACAAATCTTAACAATGTTAGCAGTATATCACAGACAAAAATCAATTATTATTATCTAAATAACGATAAATACTTATTGTGAAATATCTTTAATTCTAATGTAACATTTACCAGTGTTAGTTATACAGATTTTTGAATGATGAGAAGCTTGAATAAATGATTCTCACAAATCTGGCAGATCTAATATCAAGCATTTCAATGTTTATCGATACCAAAGTCTATTACACAAAAATGTTTGCAATGCTCTAAAATTTAATTATTTTTAATTTAATATATAGGAGCAGTACATTGCTGACATTGATTTAATTACAATACCATGCATTAATATCCTATACATAGCAATAATGATGTATGCTAGGAGATGTGACTTTGCATCTGTGCAGAGTTGTATAGGTAGGTATACTGAAAAATTCATCAATAATATTACTTTATTTGTTCTTTAAAAAAGGTCAAATAAATTGATAAAATATGAACCTACAATAAAATAAATCAGTGGGACATAATAATATATTATTTCCTACCATTTAGTTTGAATTCAATTTTAAGACAATACGTATTTTCCAAAGATTATTTTAGAATACACTCTAGACTAATTTAAGCCAATTATTAACTTACCCCGCTTCTTTTGACGCATAGTCGTACATTGCTTTTGCATACGGCTGATGTGGAATCAAATGTAGAGAATTCTGTTTATTAGAATTAATTCGATGATCAGGTGTACCATGTTGCTGATGAATGGGAGTCGTATTAACAATAGGTGCTGGAGTCAGATTTGGAGAACCCCTATTTGAACGATGTACCTTTTTTGGAATGGCATTCCTCATACCCTCCAAAATTCTCATTAAGAGCACGTTTGGAGGCAAATCCTCCACTTTGATTTGCACCAAAACACGACATTCCGGACATCGCAATTCTTTGTGTTTTTGCACGATTTCGTCCAGACATTTCTTACAAAAAGTGTGTTGACAGGGAAGCACTTTACTCGAAGTATCCAGTCGATCCAGACATACCGAACACTCTAATAAATCATTTAATGTTCCCTCATCCATTCTTGTAACAAGGGCAATTATTTCTTTCGGAAGATTTGATAGAGGCACAAAATACAATTAAAATCTTACTTAATAGGACAAAACAGTTCGATACAGTTTAAGGTATAATGAACAACCATTCCACTATCATTTTCGATCCGATTGAATGAACTTCTTGCATATTAATTAACCCTCACTCCACTTCCGGTCATAAAAAGACATCAGTCATCACGTTTGGGTGCGGTGACGAACACAGGAACTCGCAACTCAAAACTCAAATCAACGTGCATTTTTCTGTTCTTATTCTTACTTCTCTAGTCTCTCTCTCTCTTTGTCCCACTACAGCTTTACACTTTACACTTTACTCCACAAAACCACATACCTAAATATGTGCAGTGCACAAACACGTATTTATATTCAGCTTTCTATAACCATAATCATATAAGACCTTAGAAATTGACGACTGTCAGTGGTCTATGAATGCGTAGGATGCGACATCTATTATACTAATTAAAAATCAAATCACATGTTGACATTTGTTTTATGATGTCAATGATTACGAAGTAAAAAATGATAAAATATATAGTTTAGATACAAAATTATAATATTTACATATCAATTTGGTCGTAGAACGCTATATGGTATTTGTTTAGTTCTGTATAACCTATATTTTCTGTTTTTTTCTGTTGTAAATATATTTAATCATTGTTACATTACCTATATTATCTTCTGTCTTTCAAATTTTCTTCAAATAAATATGTCACTATTTATTTTGGATGTAAAAGTGCAAAGCAGCAATTTCTCTATGAAATTTAGGAACCCCGCTGCACTTCTAATTCCATAGAACAGAGATGTCCAGGATATTTTATTAATAATGACTATCCGCGAATCGTATCATTTATCTAGGCTGCGAATCATATGAGTGCTTAAAATAGTTACGTATGCATATAGATTTGTTTCCTGTTTCAAAGACGTTGAATATCAAATAATACGGGGTTCACAATTCATTAATCGCAGATTATTGAAGTGTGTTTTGTGTTTTAAAAGCTAAACGCTATATACATGTTAAACGAAATATCACTAATAAAACGCAATTTGCAGGAATATTATTGTAATTTAAAATCCTTGGTTATTTGGAGAACTAGGAGTGCGACATTTATTATATTAATTTAAAATCATCTAATAGGAAGCTTCCAGTTTTATCAATTTTTTAAATTATTACTTGCATTCTCTAGGAGACGGTGGCGCGAGCGAAGACCACCAGGGCTAGGCTCTATCCCTTACTCAAAGGTGGAAACACCCTCAGTTTAAGGAATAAGCGAACGCTTATCAAGGTGGTACTTCAACCGCAGCTAACCTACGCCTCCACGGCGTGGGGTCACGCGGCAAAAAGCCACTTAAAGTCATTACAGGCTGTGGAAAACATAGCCCTCCGCACGGCCACCGACGCGCCCTGGTACGTAAGAAACACTGACATATTACGAGACTTACAATACACAAACGCTACACAGACAATAAGACAAAACGCGGAGAAACGATTTGACGTAGCCGCTAGACATGACAATCCCCTCCTCAGGCAAGCCGTTGACTACGTACCCGACGTGACCGACAAACACAAAAGACCTAGACACCAACTTTTTGACCCTGGGTGACCACCCCAATGACCCCCCCCCTGCCCGCTAACCTTTTCTGTTTCAGAGACAGCCAGGATCAAGAAACGAAGACAACGACACACACACACACATACACACCCCCCATACCCTCCTTAACCCTCCCCTCCCGCGCTAGCCTAAGGGCCACCTTAGCAAAGCGCATCCCAGGCTGCATAGCCGCACTACCCTACCCAACCATACCACACATAAACATGACACTACCCCCGGGGTTTACACAGACGAGCCGGCGAAGCAAGAAGAGCGCCAGAAGAAAGGGCCCTAGCCGGCGGGGCCCAGCCAGGACAAAAGGAGGTCCCACAAAGCGCCTACACCGGCCGCATTTGCGGTCGGGGTAGACGACGGATGGGGCCCACCTACGAAGGTTGTCCAGGCCTACACGAGATGAGGCAGGATAAAGAGGGATAATCCCCCTCGATCCCAAATCATTGAGGCCAATTTCTAGCCATGGAATAATGGCGCACTTGCATTCTCGAACAAAAACAACGCCATTTCTTGGTTGTTTGTTTTGGACATTCAACCGATCCATCTATATTATTTATATCTATGGAAGAAGGTCATAAGAGAAAGGAAGAAGCAGACCAGAAAACTTTAAAACATTACAACAGAAGTAACAGAACTAATTTTGTATTATGTTTTGTGTTTTGTCGTTTTGTCATTTAAACTGTTTAAAAATTTAAAATGTCAATATACTTTAGTGGAACATTTAAAAGATCAGCAGGGGTAATAAGTGCAATCACCAAACAATTAAAGTTAATTAATTTAAAACCAGTAAGAAGAATTCAAGTACAATTTGATCCGTTTCATCCAAATGCTATAACAGCGAGGTAAATATAACCTTAAATATCTATTGATTTCTAAATATAGCTGGCGCAAGCGTATATTTATAAATTTATGTTATGCCCTAATAAGAGATTTTTCTAGGGACTTCCTCTTTCATATATCTTCGCCCAAAGTTGTTGAAACAAACTTAAATTGTGTAATTAAAACCAATGTTGTCTGTGACCGAAGTGAACCTCAAATCAACATAGATTTACAGGATTCAGGGTAAGATGTCAAAAATAGCATGAGAAATGAAACAATAATAATTACCTTTTGTTGCAGGAGTATAAAGTTTTTAGCAAACAATTTGACTGTTTTAGAAATTTTACAACAAATAAATAAACACATAAGTTCCAAAGTTGTACAAGAGCCCGTTGTTCAGGAGTTTACTACAAAATTATTAGGGAAAAAACAAAAGAAACGCTAGTATGGTAAAGAAAGAAAAGGATTATCAGTTAAGGCTAATTCAGCATATATACAATCAAATTCCTGCATTTACAGATGTTTTTACAGAGGAAACATTTTATATGTTTGCAGGCACTGTTGTTATAAGTACAATTATTATTGTTTTCATTATTTCCAGATTTGTTACCCTTAAACCTGTAGATTATTAAATATGTTTAAAAAAATATTTATATTAATTAATTTCACTAAAGTAACAATTAAGTACATAGTACTATTTAGTTTCGTGTGGTTATCATAAAATTTTTCATAATGTCCATAATGGTCAGTTATGCACAATGTAATTTTTCTTAAATCTGGTATGTAAGAACTGCAAAAAGAGTTATAATTGATAATTAAGTTGATTTTATAACTAAGTTTTAATAATTAAAGTTTTTCGAAACAGTTCCTCCATAATTTTTATTACGAGCCTTGACAACAGTTTATTGGTTTATTCTCTTTCTGTTTCGATAAAATGAGTTCAATTTGCAATGTTTCCGTTTTTTAGCCCTATCTAGCTGCAACACCTAACAATTTCCTAACATAACAATAAACATTTTCAAATTCTGCCGAGAGTCTTTCGAACAGATACGCATTAGTATGAAGTTAGCAGCAGCACAGTACGTCCGATTTCTAAAGTAGTTATGGAGTTTATTACAAGAGCCCTGTTCGTTAGATGTTACTCCTAGTGGCTCCAATAGATCTAGGATAATGAAGAGTACAGAGCAGTGACGTCAACAGATCCTTTTAGATCAGTCAAAGTAGAGCAGTCAGATCTTGGAGTAATTTTCCTGTGTTCGTTAAGACGAGTTGAACTTAACCTATCATAAACAATTTTCTATGATGACCTATGCTTTGATTTGTTGTATACGTGTGTGTTATCTAGCAGTTTTTCTTCTGTTTAGGCGGTACACAAAAAGTAAAATTTTTTATCCACCATGAATAAAGAAAATTTATAAGGTTTATTGGCGGAATTAAAGAAATATCCCCTAACAATAACAGAATACTATATATAAGTAGAAATTTCAGTGATAACAACTAAACAAAAACAATACGTTACCTTTTTTCTATGCCTTCGAGCATATATCTACTAGAGGCAGCCTTCAATGCTATAATAAACAAATGAGCGAACAGACGTGCGAGAGAGAAAGCAAATAAAACTACGAACTATCTCTCTCCGTAAATTTTATTGGTTGAGAATCAACCCCGTGATTCCACTCTAGCACCTCACATTACGGAGTAAGGGAGATAGCTCGTGGTTTTTTTGCTTTCTCTATATCTCACTCCTGTTTGCTCATTTAGCCAGTTCGCCTTCCGACCCAATCACTCCACTGAACTCCAAATCCTTCGCCTTACCGAGCACATCACGGCGGCCTTCAACAGGGAACAGTACACTGGTGCTGTCTTCCTGGACGTCGCAAAGGCCTTCGATACGGTTTGGCATGAAGGCCTACTGATGAAAATGCTCACCAACCA
>NW_019416748.1:235812-277104 GCF_000390285.2 Anoplophora glabripennis | reverse complement strand
CCAATAATTAGTACCAATTGATTAATTTATTATCAGAATAATTATGGCAAATAATATACCAATGACGAATATGTCGACATGCTCCGAATGTTTTTCGAATCCAGAAAAAATAGTAACGCTGCAGTAAGATTATACCACCAAAGATATCCAAACCGACCGATTCCTCATAGACAAACATTGGCCTTGGTGGAAAGAAGGCTTCGCGAAACTGGTAAAATTCAGCCCAATCGTGAGGGTGCCGGAAGAAGGCGTCATGTCCGAACTGTTGAAACTGAGGAAGCTATACTGGAACATCTAGAACAAGACTGTGGAACAAGCACAAGGCAGGTGTCCAGGCAACTGCAAGTTTCTCACAGTCTTGTGTGATGACCCTGATTTACCTAACCGCGTGGATTTTTGTCAATGGTACATTAATATTTCCAGGCATAACTTAAATTTCCTAATGAATATACTTTTCACCGATGAAGCAAATTTTCCTAGAGTAGATGCAGTAAACCTTCATAATGTTCATTCTTGGTCGGAAGAAAATACTCATGAAATATTTGTTTCAAGATGTCAACATAATTTCAGTTTAAACGTTTGGATGGGAATTGTAGGAAGTACTCTAGTAGATCCTTCCATACAGGCTTGAAGCGGCCGAGTATCTTAGATTTTTGAAACGAAAATCTTCAAACATTACTTGAGAATGTACCCCTCGCTGCACGTCAGGTGATGTGGTATATATAGTTCACTTGCCGTTAGAGAATGGCTAAATTTAAATTACCCGAATCGCTGGATTGGTCGTGGTCGTGATGCCCCTGTTTGTTGGCCTGCACGTTCACTTGACCTAACTCCCATGGATTTCTTTTTGTGGGGACACATAAAAAGTATTGTTTATACCACTCCTGTTGCCTCCTTAGAAGAACTATGCTTAAGAATATTTCAGACAGCAGATGACCTTCGCAATAACCAAAAACTATTTGAACGAGTGCGTTATAACTTTAACAGACGTATTAGGTTATGCTTGCAGCAAAATGGAAATTATTTCGAGAATATTCTTTAAATTTAATTTTGCATTTCATGTTTTTCGTTTGTATTAAATTTTATTTCAGATAAATAACTTTACCTAATACCTACATGTCCCATAGTCATAAGTTATCAAACATTTTTCATTGAATAATAACAAATTATTCTTAATGGTATTATTAAATTACCAGCTTATTGACAGAAAGTGTCAATTTATTAATATGATAAATAACAATTTATTTGTTATGACATCGGCCTACTTTATTTTTACACATTTTCGCAATTAGTGAACAGTGACGCATCTAATTTTTTTACTAGAAAACTATCGGTTTTATCGAAAAATAGGTAAAAAAGTTGCGCAATAAATCAGTCTTCCCAATAAATATTTTTAATTAAATAATTTGCTTCATATAAAAAATGTCTAATAAAATATTGCAATGGAGATGGCTGTTTCACTCCTTTATAAAATTCGCCAATGATCGAAAAAATATTGAAAAGTTATCTCTTTATTAGCAGGATGCTCATACCAAGTTTCGTGTCTTTAGCGTTCCCCATGTTAAAGAAAAAAATTAAAATGTGAATTTCAATCCCCCCCTTTAAGAGGGTGTATCGCCTCAGGCGTGGAACTTTCATATAAGGTATTTTTACTTCAATCCTTTTATTTTTGGCTCTACATCGACTGGTACCATTTTGCTACTTCATTTTAAATAACCTGTAGTGTAGTGTTAAAAAAGCAACATAAGTGAACGTATGAGTACGTCAGAACAGTTAAAGAATTGAGGTAATTTACGCGAAATGAAAACAACGTTCAGAAGAAGACTGTTGCTGCATAGACCCAAGAAAATTTTATACCTGTTATTACCCGACAAAACAACTAAACACGGAATAGAACCACGCCGAAACAAAACATCAGGGGAGGCATCGTCTGGCTCACTAATAATAACATTATTATTAAAACGCTGTTAGGAAACCCCGTCCTCCTTTCCCTCGAAGCTCTCGAAATCTCTATTATTATTATAAGTTACATTCTGCGTCCCTGTCTAGCTTCGGGATGGCCATTGTTTTAAAACAACGCCGTAAGAGAAATTGTATACCCGGACTGTTTCTTTATGTTTCCGGAAATGTACGATACGATCTTGCCTGAAGTTCTGTAACACGGGGTGATTAACGAAATATATCTGGCGGCGAAATTGGCACTATGCTGTAGTAGTTTCTATAAAATACCAGTGCAATGTCGTCTTTGGACTATCAGAATCCTTATATGATATTTATTGTTATGTATCCGTCCTTTAGAAAATTGTGACTTGTGCAAAGAATCAGCATTTACATCTGCAATTATACAGGGTGTTTTCTGTACATATGTACTATGTCTATCGTCTTTTGTTTTTGAGATACTGGGTGTCGAAGATATGTTATTAAATCAAATTATCTTTTCCAAGAAACAGTGGAATATATTGAAATTTGGTAAATGGACCAATAAATTAAGATTCGAAGGATATATATCAACGATATACATCGTGATATATATCGTTAGTCGTATATCATGATATTTAAATTCTGATATATATCATGGATATTTATAACAAATGTAAAATTTGCGAGACTTTTTCATAAAAAATAAGTGCACGACTATGTCGTTCATCATTATTCGATGCCTAACAACTAATTAGTTATGTGAAGTTGATTTTATGATGATTTTATCTGATATTTTAAGTTGATTACCATTTTATTTGTTTAATGAAACTATATTATTATCGACCTTAGCTCAGTTTTCATTATTTTGTGATCATTTTTATTAGAATTTTCTAAATAAAAAATTCAGCATGAGATGGAGTAATCATAAATGAACAAAAAAGTTGTATATTACAGGGGATTACAACAGTGCTTAACCTGATGATGCACATCACGTATGAATGCGGCAGATTTATCCTACGAAAAAAATGTAAATAACTATTATTGTGAAACATTTAATAAATTTCAAGACAATTGGTAGATTGAAAGCGAAATTGAAAAGAAGACTGACAATAAAATCGGAGAAAATGACCAAGAAGGAAACTGGTGACGAAAATGGAAAGAACACCGAAGTTGAGGTAGAACAGAAGAATGTCAATGAGAACAGGAAGACTGAGGATTAGATCAAGAAGGAACCTGACGAAGAAGGAAGACTGAAGTTGAAACTGAAGAAGATACTGTAGATGAGAGTGATCTTTGGAGAAGCATCCATACTGGCCAAGAATGGAGCGCTACAAAAATAATAGCAAAATAAAATGTTCAATGCCTATGGAATGGTAAGAGTATTTTGACAGCAAAAAGTAAAATGGTAAACTAGAAAAAATAAAGAAGAGGAAGGAACAAAAGAAGGACAGAAAACTAAAAATTCCATTCAATTAAACGAAAAAAGATCAAAGGAAATAGGACAAATTGAAGATTCTGCAACAACCAAACTTGGACTAAAGGGAAATCTTGAACTAGCAGACACCACATTCAACAACAAAGCAAATGTACAGGTAATTTAATAATGATTGTCAAACACAGTATTCAAGATTTTTCGAAAAGGATTATCAAAAATTAAGGTAGCGATTATGAAGATGAAGTTACAGCTGTGCATGCGGCTACTTAGTGAAAATTTCATCTCACATAAAAAGTACTCTTTTAAAATCGCTGAAAATGGTAACAAAAACGCAATTGATTGTGCCAAAGTCAATCAGTTTCTGTTCTTTAATATAAAAAGTGTGCAGAAGGGAACGGGTCGGTGAAAATATACTGTTCTAAATGTTGCCCTAGTATATTTTTTGTTTTGATTAAATCTGGATTTTGTAATTTTAAATAATACTGAGAATAATTTTTCGTCTTTCTTTTTGAACAAATTTTTGTATTATTTTTTTTAACTCGATAATGCAATAACGACAAATTCTTTGTAGATATAAACATTTATTAAAAAAATAGTTTCTTTGGTCAATAGAATGATAAAAGTTTTTATTTATTTTACTGTATTTTCAAGGTATTAAACTAATTAATTGAAATAATTTAAAAAATTTCCTAAAAATTCTCAAATGTGGTCAAACAATTTAACACCATTGTTTGACTTCATTTAATAAGATTTTTTGTAAAATAAATCTGAATTTGCTTCAATTGGATTAGTTAGATGTTTAAAATAGAGTAAAAAACGAGATAGCTGGAACTAAAATTTATGCAGCTAAAATATTCCTTTCGACTTTGATATTCGTAATTGTGTGAGGAAATTTTTGGGTTGCAATATATTTTTGAAATAGTATCAAAGAAGTAATCTAGTTATAAAATGTACAAGCTTGAAAGAATACATTTACCGTTATACTTACCCCAAATTGCCCTGCGACATAAAACCAGATGTCCGCCGGAATAACAGACGCACTTACACCGTCAATGAAGCGGACTAATCCCCCTCGCCTTCGCAGCCCGTTTAAGGTGACATTCGAGTCCGGGATGATCCGGTAAACCCCTGGTGTAAACCCTTCCATTTGCTCGTTTCGGTGGTACTGCGACGATATGCAAATCTTAGTCTGGGCTTAATCATGAATAGCTGGAGTGATATAGATCGTTTGCGTTAGGTGTAATGGTGGTATTGTGTTCAGAGATGTTGTACGGTTTTTGGAAAGTGTTATTTGTGTGTAAATCGAATTCAGAATGAATTTAATGATAGTAATAAGACTAATGGGTAGTTGAAAAGCTAAAGCTATTGAGAAATAAAATGCAGGTTTAATATGTCATAAAATCATACAAGATGTAACAGTGTCGTTGTCATGAACCTCCAAGGCATCTCATCGAAAGAAACAAAAAATAATTATTATTATGTTTGTGTGATAAACTATGTCTAATAAAAGATTATAATCTTCACACAAATACATATACCTGTCAATGATAAACGTGTAGAAACACCTTAAAAAAGGTTTCTTTTTTGCTGTAAATTCATTCATAATTAGTAAATAACCGTTTCATTAGAACGGAAAAATGTAAACACCAGGTGTCGATAACTTTTACAAGCATCCATCTGTGTGTTATATGATAAAACTTTTTAAATGGACCTGTTGAATCATTCATTAAACCAAACCACGTTTCATTGATTCTATTTATTTGAGTTAAACTTGATATAATTAATTATTCTTTCGCACTAATCGCTAGGAGCGCACTTTATTATTCTAATACTCTAATTTTAGATCTTCTAATCGTGACTTACACTCAACACCCATTCCTATGGACAAAATTGCTCTTAAGCCTGAATTATACTACGACGAGCGTCTTGAAACTTTTAAAATCTGCATAAGCGACAACTTATAGGATTTATTTAGAGCATTACTGTGTAAACCCGTTCTCTTAAATGAATGCCAGAGCCGAGCTCCAGTAATTAATAATAATTAAAATGTGTTTAACAGTCAGAACTGTTAATTCAACACGAAGATGTTCTCTGATTTGTAAATCTAAACTGCAAGCCAAAAATTAGAGACACTAGGGAGATTTTGTCGTACTACCATTCAACAAGTGCTTCAATCAATGAGTTTCCATTAATTTCAAGCTTATTAGTCATCATCAGTGCTTCTTCTAGAATTTGATGTTCTGAAGTAACACTAAACTGCTTATTGGAGTTTACAACACATTTTGCTTAGAATGCTTCCTTGAACATTTCACCACACTTTTTGTGGTCCCTAGAAACACACTGTTCCTAAATTTGACCACGCAGTTTACTAATAAGTCAATTAGTCGCGCAACATCGTTCCTTGAGTGCCCTACCCAGCCTTGTATGGGACAATGCCTTATCGCGATCAATTAAAATGATGTATGGTTCATATTTATTCCACGACTGCAGCAGATATCGTTTTAATAATCGAAGGAATGTTTTAAGTCGGCTCGTACGATTAAATCTGTTGATTTGTTTACTGCCGGGGGCAACCGTGATGCTCGAGTACGCGAATGAAAACTTGAATCGCCAAAGAGTAAAAAAAACTTAACCGTTTTCTAAATATTATCATTTAAATTAAAAGGCAGGATATGTATAATCTTTACAATTTGACTGCGTTGCGTTACATTCATATCCAGACACTGCAAGACAGCACAACGCTGTATCGTTGTTAACCTTAACCTTAACCTATTATTTCGAGTACTTCGGAAAACATTTTGCTTTATCATTGTATCACACAAAATATGAAGCAAATGCAAACACAGTATAACGTGAACTACAACTTGTTTATCTTCAGTCTATTAAAATAATGAGGGTCAATTCTCTGAATCTATTCTTACACATATTTATTGTATGTGGTGGTATTTGACATTCGGGTACTTGAAGAAGAAAGCGATATATCTCTTGAAATATTAACTGTTGACGTGGCAACAAGACCGCGAATTGTTTCATCATCAATTGCTGCTGAAGCTTGCTAACGAAGCTAAAGAGTTTCTAAAAAAAAGTATTCAATCCATGAGTACTGAATACTCTGTTGAAACAGTATACACGATTACTTGAATCCTGAATACTCTGTTGAAACAGTATACACGATTACTTGAATCCTGGAAGTACTCAAATTGAGAATACTAAAAGAATACTAAATATTCGCACTATACGAATACAACGTTGCATACTTACACTAGAGGTTAAACTCTTCTTCTATGAAAGGGTGGGTAAGATATTTCAGGGGTTGAAAATGAAAAGAACCTATTTATCAAACTGAAATAGGAGTCATGGGTCAGTGGTTACCTGTATCTAACGGTATTTTGTAGCGGTACATTGATGGAACAGTGTTTCGCGTTTCTACTAGAAGAAGTAACTGGTTACTTTGGAAGGTGAAACTGCGCAGCTGTGGATCCGACAGTCAGAAAAGTTTTACGCTGCAACAAGTCACAGCTGATATTGTTGCTTCACGGAAGAACAAGAAAATATTACGAATTACCGTAAGTTGGCATTAAAGTGACACAGCAGTGTAATTGTAATTTCTAACTGATTCCTATGCGTTTTAGGTGCTATTAACAGTATTTCCGAAGTCAGTTGAACGTGTATAAAAACGCCTATCAATAAAATTTAATTTCATAGGCGTCGCCTATGAAAAGTTTTCTGCTAAAGGTAAAAAATTATAATAATTTGTATACAATTTGTAGAAAGTTTCTATTATATGTATTATGTTCATTTGACAAACAACATATTTTAATTATTTATGTCCTCAAACAATTTTATTATATTGATGGTAAATTTCGTTTTGTTCCGTTTCAAATGGTCTCCAAAATGCCATGTTGCAATAATATTAGTAAACAAAATATCCTTCTTATTTCTCCCTTTCTCAATTGTAATATGAATGATTAATAGAAGGTGCCTATAATAAATTAAAATTACCTGAATCACACCAAATTCCGCATTGCTGCACTGCACTGCCAGGTCATTTGTCAACAACTGAATTTATAGCCAGGTCGCCCAGTGCGGCTGTGTTTGTACCGCGTTTGCCCGCGCGCTCGTTCTTCAACTGGGCGACTAGACCTGTATTTGGGTACGGCTAAATAAATATATAGGAACAAGTTTTTCAAATATTTCAATGCTGAGTTGTTGCGTCAGCGACCGAACCTGGTCCAATCTTTTGACCCTTCAATTGAGATCGGAAAGACTATACCACTGTTTCTATTACCCTTTATGAATACCTATAATTATTTTAACATAATTATAGTAACATTTTCTTGGTGAAAATATATAGCTATTAAATAGTTATTTCAGGGACTCCTGCACGTTTAGATCTATGAGAGCTGGAGGATTATACCTAGATTTTGTTAAATTTTTTATGAGAAATTTTCTGAATTTGAATTTAAAAATTGTGAGATTTATTGAAGACAAATGAATGAGGTAATATCTGCATACAATGCAAATTAAGAAATTTGGAGCGTACTACTGTACTGTGCAGTTATCCCTCTCTGGTTAATAAGCTGCAGGGTATTAGAGTGGACGTTCGAACATCAGACTAGATTCGTAAAGGTCCAGATCTCCGCGTTATATTTGAGAAATGTCCGTCTTCCATCTCCGAGGAGTTATTGATCTGAAAATGATTTTGATTGATGGTGACGCTAAGGCCTTGCTGTATGTCGAATTTCGTAAAATTTGGAATTATTTTATTTTGCAAAAATCCGGAAATGTGGTGTTTTAGGGATCGATAACATGTTCTGTTAACAATGTTTGCCTTGGCTAATGGTGCTTGGCAGCAATCGAGACATCTTAGGGGCATTTTGGGAAAATTTCGAAACATGCGTAAAATTTTGTTTTTACCTCTGTGCGCCTTCCAATGATTCGAAATCCACCCTGGGCTCGTATTACGACAAATAATACTACTATAATTACTCTAGAAATAACCAACTTTGTTGGCAACACTGACTAACTAGTCGGTCAAGAACTCTTGACTTTAGTGTCCAATAATTCTACAAGGCATGGTTTCGAAACTTTTTAAGGTTATGGTTATTTCTGTAGAATTTATAGTGTCGTCACCGCCAACTTAGACTGTGAAGGAAACTCTCCTAATGGACTTCCGCCTTGCGACACCTAATCTAGCATAAAAGACAGAGGCACAATCAAGAGGGCGTAATTTTTATGACCGTCAACTTTTGTGTTTAATAACGGCGCATCGTAAAACTCGGCAACGTCCCATAAAGCTCTCTCCTTCGAGGCCGTTAATTTGGGAACGAAGAGGTCATCTCATTAGAGGAACGTCAAATATCACATAAAAATGTTTCATCACGTCTTGCCGGCCGGGAACGGGCTGCCGAGCGTTCCTATGCAAATGAGAGCTATCCGGCTTTTGGTTTAATTACCCCTTTTCCAGTTCTCCATCTTCCGGTTTCTCGATCCGACTTCCACCGTATTAAGTCTGAGTTTACGACGGGTGCTGACAGAGAGCAGGATAGGATTTCACCATATTTTTCGTATTCAGTTTTAATTTACTGTTTTTTTTACGCTGGAATTTTCACCGCCAACATACTACCAATATTTTTCACATCACCAAGACAATTTCATGAAAATCTTCTCATATTAAGCGCACCGCAATACCGATACCAAAAATTGCTACAATTAGTAAATTGACCGCCGCGCACCCCAGATATGACCCCGATGGATTATTTCTTCTGGGAACCCTAAAAGCCATGGTTTATTCGACACGCGCCAATAATAGAGATGATCTGCGGTAAAGAATTCAACATAGTACAAATCTCATTAGAAATGATCCACAGGGTACAGTTTAATTTTCTGCATAAAAATAAACTTTGCATGCATGTTGTAGGTGGTGGACATTTTGAACCTCTTTGAAGACAGGTCAATAATAACACAGACCAACAAAATTTAACTTTTTTTGGAAGCAGAAACTTGAATATATATATTTCTGAAGGATTTAGGTGCGCTGAATGCGAATCTGGCAGCAGTATTCGCAGGCAGCAGACTCTATCACGTCAGGTTTTTGAGATATCCTAACCTGTAAGTACAAAAAACAATGTTTTTCGCCATATTTGAGGTTATGTAGTAATGCCTCTATTCTTTTTCAAAAAACTAATACATTGAGGACTTTATTCTTGAATTATGGGGAGTAGAAGGAACGAGAGAATGGTGTTCTATTGAGACATGATAGAAGAACTGTTCCCTATTTCTTCTACTGATATTTGTAAGCTTGGACTTTGTAGGTTCGGGTTTTGTGGGATTGGGGTTTGTGGGTTTAGGGATTGTGGGTTTGGGGTTTGTGGGTTTGTGGATTTGGAGTTTGTGAGTTTAAGTTCGTATGTATTGAAGGTTTCTGACTGTGAAGTTTCTGAACTGCAATCAACTGTTTGACGTATAAGGGATCCTTCTTAGTAGATTTTCACATATTAAGAAACTGATAAACTTAGAAATTTCAACATCGATATCTCAACGAAAAAAAAGACATTTGAGCAAACTCA
Source organism: Anoplophora glabripennis (assembly GCF_000390285.2). NCBI lineage: Eukaryota > Metazoa > Arthropoda > Insecta > Coleoptera > Cerambycidae > Anoplophora > Anoplophora glabripennis. The sequence goes on along the minus strand of NW_019416748.1, from coordinate 267,180 downwards.
ACGGCATTCGAAAGAGGGAGCCTTGTACTTTAAAATTATATGTATTTTTTTTTTGAAATAGAATAGATAACATAACTCAAATATGACGAAAAACAGTGTTTTTTGCACTTTTAGGTTAGGATATCTCAAAAACCTGACGTGATAGAGCAATTCTGCGCTCAGATTCGGATTCAGCGCACCAAAATTTAGATTGGTTACATGGTTTACATTGTGTTAGTTTGATTAGATCTAATTTCGTTTATCAGTGTAGATGAAAATAACTTTTAAACACATTTTTTATGCACTTACAAATTTAAATGCCTTTTGTTTTTTGGCAGTTTAAAATGCGTCTTAATGGTCGCTTGTGGCGCCCCCTAGAAGATACAACGAAATCGTCAATAAATACGAATTTATCATCCCAAAAAACCCCGGATAAAAAATTTCAGGAAATTAGCTCGAAATAGTTAAAACATATTTGTTTTTTCAATTGTGCCACCCATTAATATCAATTTTTGGACAAAGGCAAGTTTAGTTAAATCGACTTATTTATCTGGTGGAGCGTTTTAAAGACCCTTTCATCTTTACTGAAACTTTATGATTTCTTGATATGGTGTTACATTTTGTCGCTTGATATAACGGTGAGAGAAATGTCTAAGATCGGTGTCTTCTTCAGCTTTCATCATCATGAAACATTCCAACGAAAGACTTAACGGTTTAAAAAAATCTATATAGCTCTACAAATATTCATGAAGAAAAATATATTTTTTAAACTAAGTAAATAAGAAATATAAACGAAATTCGCACTTTTAAAAACTCGCTTTGCTTGTGTTTTTAATTGATGCGTTAAATAATGACTTTTTACTGTTATATTTTATGAAACTAATTGAAGCTACTACAATTTGGTAGTTAGTTTTATTAGAGTAAAATCTTACACTGATATTTTGCCATATCAGTAGGGCTGTCAGATCTGAGTGGCGGGACATAAGCGTACGCAATATTTATTAAAAATGCAACAAATTAAATTGTCTACTGTACACCACCATACACACCCAAGGATAGGAATTAATTACGCAACATCTCCACGATAAGGAAGGCAACGGTATACTAACGTGACCTGAACGTGAAAAGCATTCTGAGACAGCCGCTCACGCATGTTTCGGTTGACTCGCTTAGCACACCATTGAATTGCGGCTCTCTATGACAGCCCTACACATCAAATATGTTTTTAGCATGTCACAACTTTTACTGTACATTAACGTTCTTCTAGTAAATGGTAGTTAACACTTATTCAAGGTGTCGTGTATTCGAATTTTCTAAAAAAATATATCAGTTTCTCCTTATAGTTTTGGTGGTGGTAATAAAAAAACAATTAATTAATTCATACAATCGACCAGCAATAAATATTTACTTCCACCAGCGCCTCGGGTCCGCCACTGACTTCCATCCACCTCATGAACATCCCCGTGAGAGCGACTGACAGCCGAACATCCGAAACGCTACTGTATTAATTACGAGATGCCTTGTTTCCAACAACTGCAAGCGAAAATCCTACACAGTTCGCTTTGAATTTTTGATGATGCTTCACCTCGATACCAACTTTATGTAAATACATTTGTCTGGAAAGGAAACAGCTTTAGAGCGCTCGAGTTTGGAGGGCCCTCGCGTCATTCTGAGCCTCTTCCAGTTAGCACATATTTAGTTAGCCCCCCTCCTGCCGAAAAGAGCACCTCCTGAATCTGATACTCACGAGACAGATTACTCTGGATTTCGTCTTTGAAACGTAGCTAGTTAAATCCTAAATAGCAAATACTTAAAATACTAGAACAGCGAATTATGTATAAAATATTAAAGAATGCCTTTTTGAAAAAAAATCATTAATAAAAGGATAAGTGACTCTTTGGGTTGAAACTAGTATTTTGAAATTTACAAAGTCCTGTCATAGGAAGTTTCAGTTAAAAGTTAAAAGTCATTTTAAAGTTAAAACTCTTTTTCACAAAAAATGATGGATATAAAGGTAATAGAATTTAATACATAAATGTATTCGACTAAATTATTCGCATGATCTTGACAACAATTTTGAAATTTAACACATTGTTGCTAATTAAAATCTGATGATGGGCCATTCTGTTCAGAATTTGTCTACCGACTCGTAAACACATTTGAGCATGTCGGAATCAGTTTTAGTAAACCAAAACAACTGTTCGTTCTTCCCGCTGGACATGCAGTCGCAAATCATTAGCAGCAACTGTAATCTGTTCACAGAAATCGTTGGAAAAATTTACTTTAGTATGATATAGATAATAACTTTTTACTCTGTATGTCTAACCTGAAATTTGATTCAAAACCTGAAAGAGCAATCATTTTTCCATTAATTATGTGTTCTTGTTTCATTCTCACTTCTGGATGGCCAAGCAAAAATGCTTACATGGCCGAGAAAAATGCGGTGGAGCTCCGTCGTACATGAACCACATGTCTCTTCTTAAATAAAGTGGAACTTCTTTAAGCTCTGGAAGCATTTTTGCTTGGACACCCAGAAGTCCGGACTTCAATCCTCTTGATTTTTCTATTTGGTCTCGAATGAAAGATATAGCTTACAAAGAATCTATTGGTTCGTGTGAAGAGTTGTGGCAAAGAATACAAATCGCTGCCAACGAAGTCAAACGCAATCCTAATATGTTGTTTCAATTCGTCGAACACTGACCTGTTACAGAGTAAAAAGTTATTAACTAAGTTTTCGGTAAAATTGGTCGTAAGTGGCGCCCTCTAAGAGCAATGCTGAAATGACAACATGCTTCTTATTCGTCGCCTAAGAAAATATAGTTTCACAAATTTTCAAGTTCCTGACCTACATATTTTGAGAATAATCACAAAAAAACGATTTAAAATTTTAACTTTCAACACTGTATTTCCGAAACTAGCAACTTTCGGATAAGACATGTTTGCACCAATGGTCACCGTTTCACGTGTAGTATCTTCAGCTTTCGATTTTTCCATTGTTAATTAATCACTCTGTATAAAATAACCGACCTAAGTACGCAGCGAAGGTTAAATTCCGGTATTGTAAATAATGGTATGCATTTCGAGTATTTGTAAATATCTTTACTTTTGTTAAAATTTAATTGTTCTTTCGTTACATAATATCAATATCTGTTTGTTATTGTGTTTGTTATTATTTTCGAGATTATTCATTTGCGTAGGTATGTAGATTGCGCCCTGTAGCGGCCGAGCTACGAACTTGAATACTATTTCCAGCAATTTCTTTTGGTCGATTTGTAGATCAAAATTTTTTTCCCGAAGTTCTAGGGCCTATCCCTACTTTCTCTAATATCGTACCTCGCCGACTTTAGTGGGACACCCTGTATTATACCTATTTTAATAAACACTACTGTCGTTCAGCTACGCAAAGCTCTTAAACAAAACAATTTAAAACGTGTTTTTATTAAAATCTGTATATGTTTGTCACTTTTTTTGGTGATATCGATACTATTTCTAAAAAATAAAATATTGGAGTATTTACGAGTTTATGAAAATGAACTTCAGCATTAAAACCGTAATTAGAGAAAATAAATACTCGAGTCCAATTACGTAAGAGCACAATTTCAGTTCAAGTACTCTTCACGTACATGAATAACCCGAAGTCAGTAGTCGAAAGTTTACCTTTCCATTTCCATTCGAAAAAAGCCCCTTATCCGAAAAGTTGATATTTATTCGAGCATGCGGCGTATAACTTAATACGCCCCGAAATTCCATCCCTGGAGTATTCCACGTGATCTCGGCACTATTAAATCGTAATTAAGGTTTTAATATATCTATTAGGGCCGCAACAGAGCCCCAGACATCTGCTGCTAGGCGCCGAGGCAGCCACAAGACGTTATCCGCATCCAGGGGTCCTATTCGCGTTATCCCCCGAATCCCTGAAAAACGAAAGGAAAAAGCGCAGATCTTGGAGTGGATAAAGCCGGTTTCAAGTTAAATTACAATTCAAATTAATTATTTGTCCAAGTAGCGTCGTATTTAGGTACTTAAAAGTCCAATAACAGTCTGCGGTACTGGAAAACGGGAAATATAAGGACGTGAAACAAAAAGTGCAGCTTGTGTAACCAGAGGAAACAAATTTGCATTACAATACACAAAATTTAGTAATAAATATTATCATAAATAATAATATATGTAATAAAATATTGTCATAAAATGTCCAACAAATATTTTTATCATCGTCTATGTCCACATTTAAATAGAAAATGCAATGAAAAATAAATAGATTTGTATTATACAGGGTGTCCCTAAAGGTACAACACTCCACCAGGTATAGTACGGCCCAAAATAAGTCTATTTAACTGAACTTGCCTTAGTCTTGCCAAATAACTTACGGGGGAACTGAAGCCGGCCTAAAGCGGCTTGTACCTGTAGTTTCAGTTCGCGGTTAATGCACGCGTCGCATAGTACGCGCGTAGTGTCTGATGTCAGTGTGAGGGATAGTACAAAGGCTTTAAGGATACGGACAAGGCAGATATTAATTTAAAGTAAATAAAAAACAGCAAAACAAAGATAAGACAAAACATAATTTAATAGATACTTATATTATCAAATACCTACATAGCTAATATTGAATCTATCTCACAATATTGTTTTATCACTTGAAACACCTTTTTCAAGACGTAATGACGTAAACTACTGCTCTCAACAAATTAAAATCATTAGTCAAAGAATTTCTGAATTATGAAATGAAGAAAAATTTAGAAATATTTTTAATTATGCGAAAAATATTACTGGACTACCAAGTAAACGGGGCAAAAGTTGCGACGAATTAGAAATATTTTCGAAATACATTTCCCTTTAATCTCTTTTTGGAAATTTACATGATTTAATTTTTTTTTGCTTTAATAGATGCCTCAAAATTTCCCGAATATGCAAACAAATTTCCCGTATATCACAAACCGGCCTCTACTCATCAGTCAAGCCCGTAACAATTCAAATAAAAGCACTTTCAATTTCATATTTTACCATATTACTAAGAAGATATAGAAGAATATTAAAAATACATTTTTATGAAAAACCTCATAGCCTACTAACCAGGTGTTTCTTGCAATTTATGTACAGGATGTTTCATAAATTTGTATCAAATTGTTTCGAAGTACAGTAAGATAGAAAATAATGTCGATGTTTTTTGTTGTATGCCTAATGATATAAAAAGTGCTTTACTTATGTAGTCATATCTGTCTTTTATAGTTTGTTTGCCTTTTATTTTGTTCCTTATATCTGTGTTATTTGTAAGTTTGTACTATTTTTTTCTCTATTTTTTCAGTTAATTTTTCTCTGTTTTAACTTTTTTTACATTTTATTATTAGACTTAACATATCCTATTATTGGGCATCGCCTGTTGGATGTGTATTTAAATAAATAAATAAATAAATAAANAAAACTGTTGAATACATAGTAATGGGACTAGAAAGCGGAGAACACGTAGCTGTTACGTTGTGTGACTTGACAAAGGCATTTGATTGTGTCTCCCACGACTTACTACTGCGGAAGCTAAGTTGCTATGGTGTTAGAGGTTGCGCCCTTAATCTGTTCTCAAGTTATTTGGAAAACAGACGTCAGTGCGTTACAGTGAATGGTAATACTTCCAAGTTTAACCGTATTGATCACGGTGTTCCGCAGGGTTCTGTTTTGGGGCCCTTGCTTTTCGCGATATATCTTAATGACTTTTGCTTTGCTATCGCACCTAATAAGTGTATACTATTCGCAGATGATACCACCCTGATTAATATGAATAAAGATTCCTCATGTCTAACTGAAGATTCATCTAACATGCTATCTAAAGCCATAAATTGGTTTACATATAACAATCTAAAAATTAATAGAGATAAATCCCAGAGTATAACGTTTACCACTACTCCAGGGCATGTAGAACTTAAATTTGTTAAAATCCTTGGTATTACAATTGATAATAAATTGACTTGGTCTGACCATGTTGAGTCCATGAATAAAAAGCTGTCTGGGGTAGTTTTTTTGTTAAGGCAACTGAGAGAGGTGATTAGCACTGATACTTTAAGATCAGTTTATTTTTCCCTCTTTAATTCAATCTTGTCTTATGGTATTGTGCTATGGGGAGGCTGCTCTAGCGCTTTAAAAACCTTTAGAATCCAAAAAAAGCCATTCGTATTCTGTCCAACGTAGGTTATAGAGATCATTGTCGCCAACTTTTTGTGAACCTTGCAATTATGCCTTTGCCGTCGCTATTTGTTTATAACTGTTTATTGGATATTCATAAAAATATTGCCAGTTACACGGTTCAGTCGGATATACATAATTACTGTACCCGTTCTTCTGAATTCTTGCGGCTACCTAGATATCGCTTAGCATTGACTGCGAGAAATTCTTTAAATTTAAACATGTACAATATCCTCCCAACACATGTAAAATCACTATGTTATGTAAAATTTAAGTTGTGTGTAAAGAATTATTTGCTGTCTAAATGTTTTTATTCCGTTCGTGACTTTATGGATAGTGTTCATGACTTTTATTTTAGTTGTCTTTTACTCTAACGTGTATTACGTTGTAAAGCAAATTTTATTGTTAGATCTATGTGTATTTCTATATTGTCTAGTGCTTTAGTTCTATTTTTTAAATTGCTGTTTTTATTGTGTTCCTTGACTAGCTACTATAATATGTTATGTATTAATGTAGATCAATAAATTCTATTCTATTCTATTCTATTCTATTCTATTCTATTCTATTCTATTCTATTCTATATGTACTGGGTGTTCCACAAAATTGACCCAGATCTGAATTACGGGCAATTTTTTCCCTTTTCACTTCTTTTTCTTTATTTATTAAAGTTTTTTAATAAAATATTGTATATTTATTAGCCAGATGTTGTTTTGAATTTTTATACTGGATGTTCGACAAAACTGATCCGGATAAAATTACGAACAGAAAGTAACCTTCGTTATTATTTTTTCCATTTTTATATTTTGTACTGAAGTGCAATATTTTTTTGAAAAATCTTATACCCTACCAACCATTTTACTTGTCAAAAACTTAAAAGTATTTTTATTATTCTACAGTAAACCACATAAATGTACTTTACAACAGTGGTCTTTTAGTTTTACCATGAACATGTACACTTCTTACACTAAATCGACGTTGAAATCGTAAAACAAACGGCGACGTCCTTAATATTTTAATGTCACTCATTCCACATGCGAAGCATGCCAAATGAATAGATATTACGTCAAAACGTACTCGTCTCCATTCATTAAAATTCAGTCCTCCGAGGGCATGCACTCCGCCGGGCAACCCTATCCTTCCCGAGGAGTCGTTTTCTGCCCGGGGCCGGTATTTAACGCTAACGAGTCTCAGTTTTATGCTGATTTTTCGCCGAATGCTCACCCTGACTGGTTTCATTTAGACGAAAGGGCCTTGAGTTTACAGCGAATTTACCAGATATCATTTCACGCTTTATGAACCCCGTTTACAAAGTTGTTTCATTAAAAATGGTGACATGAAAAGGCGTTTATGGCAACGGAAAGCGGTGTAGAAGTGATAACTACAGCGTATAAACCGAAAACTAATTACATACTGTAACAGTTAATCGTTATTGTGTGTAACAAACAGTATCAGAAAGTTTGGTAATGGTCAGTAATTATTTTGGGCACAGGAATAACTTTGTTGTAACGAGTTTCATATTTTTTTCGGTGTTGCTGTGAATTGTCAAATTTATTGGAAATATTTAAAGCTACCAAATTTTTTTACTAAAAATCGATCATAGTAACAGCAAAACACCAATATGTTGACCTAAATGGCCACTATACACGGTGTCACATTTTAAATAACACATTGCAATATCTTCTTAGAGAAGCACTTTCAAGAAAAATTTTTAGACAAAAGTTGTAGAGTTCTGAGGGGGACTTTCGATGATGACCTTGACCTGACAAAAGTCAACCGTGGAGGTCATTTGAAGGTCAACTACAATTTTTAGATATGATGGATATATTTTGGACTCTAAAGAGTTATTTTAGGGCCAGATAAGGTTCTAAATAAGATTGGCGATATTTTTCGGCAAAGTACTCTGTTTGAAAGTTTTATGAATTGATGGGATTATACGATGATGACTTTGACCATGATGATGAGGTCAACCTTGAATATTCTTTAAAGGTCAAATCAAGTTACGAAATAGGAGAACCCCCTTGACTGGCTGGGCCATAACGATCTTGCCTTAACTTAATGAGGCTGCAAACAGGGTTCTCCTATTTTGCAACTTGATTTGACCTTAAAAGTACCTTCAAGCTTGACCTCTAGGTCATGGTCAATGTCATCATCGAAAGATTCAATCAACCTAAAAAATTTTCAACCAGAATCCGTAAATCTTATTCAGAACCTTATCTGACCCTAAAATAACTCTTTAGACATAAAGACATATCTCTTTTTCCAGTGTCAGAAATATACCCATCTATCATACCTAAAAACCCAAGTTGACTTTCAACTGACCTCTACGTTTGACCTTTATGTGGTTAAGGTCACCATCGAATGTCCCCCACATAACCCTACAACTTTTGTCTAAAAAGTCTTTCTTGAAAGTGCTTCCCTAAGAAGATATTGTAGTGCGTAATTTAAAATGGGACACAGTGTATTTTAACCGGTCCTACAGGGTGTTTCTTAAGTCCATGACATAACTTCATAACTTCGTTGAATTATTTTTGGCCAAAAAGTCTTATTGAATTAAGAGTTTAAAACCACTGGTTTCCAAAGTTTTCCTAATTTTTTCAATATATCAAAATCATAATTTGACTAATTAAAAGCAACAATTGACAAACATACAAAATATGTCAATCACGAACAGAATTTCTACGCCACTGAGGTTTTTTAATATCTGATCAGTTCATTTGATGCGTAATTGTATTTAAAAAAAATAAGTTATTTTCGAAATACTACTTTGAATAAATTAAAAAATGACGATTTATAAAAAATATTTACCGGTCTCTTTTTATTTCAAACACAATTTTAAACAAAATTTAATCATCAAAAGTTAAAAAAAATCAAGACCATAAAAAAATTTTATTTTCCAAGGAATGGAATCTTGAACCGAAACTTCAACGTAATTAGGATTAAGATTAGGAATTATTTTCCCAAAATCTCAGTGGCGTTGAAATTCTGTTTTAAACGAGAATATTTCTAGGTCACTCCGTTACTGGTTTACATTTCTGTATGCCTATTTACCGAATTTTCGCCTTGAATTACAGATAAACCTAGTGTTCAAGTTTTATCAATCTGCGTTTAATTTCTTCAGAGGTATTTATTATTTTTTTTTTAATTTCATCGCCCTGTATGTTGGAAACCAGTCTTGGCCAACGTATGAAATTTACCTGAGGTTATGTATTACATGCACCGAATTAACTTGGCCAATATTTTGGACAATTTTTTGGATTAACAATTCGTAAATGTAAAATAGGATGATCATTTGACTATTCAATTTAAGTGTGAAACATAAATTATAATAATTGTTCTAGAATTACTTAGTTTTTGAGTAGCACGTTTCAATCAACGCATATTTCCAATAATATGCATTTTTTACTCTATTTTAAAGATATTAAGATAATTCAAACAAATTAAAAAAAACTGTAAAAAATGTTATCACATAAAGTGAAAAACTGTTCTTCGATCACAGAAATCCCATATATAAGACTGCTATCTATTTCCGAAAACAGTCTATGAACTATATGCCCCAATTAGCATTGAATAACACCAGCAATACCTGGTAAACAGCTGGTAATAGTTACTCAAAATGAAAACTGGGAATTATATTTTTAAATATAACACAGGTCAACATTTTATCTAGGCTTGTGCACGAGAATTGAAGATGGTATCCTAGGGTTTTTGGGGTCGCTGATTACGATGGGCGTGTCGGTTAGGCTCCATCACTTCAAGTTTCATGGTCATTTGAAGAAGTAAGAGGTCAAACGGTCAAAAAACCTTCCAAATATCTGAAAAAAAATCATGGACATGCTTTTGAGGTCCCTGAATCCGAATCCGGTGTTTATTTTTACTTTTCTTGCATCCTCGAGGTCATTCAAGGTCATCTCGAGGTCATTTGATAGGTTTTTGAGACAAAAAATGCTAAGTACCATCCGAAAAATCTGAAAAAATTCATACGTATGTTTTCGAGAAGGCTGAATCTGAGGTCAGTCGATCTCATTTCATGGTCATTTGAAGGTCAAATGGTCAAAAAACCTTCAAAAAATCTGAAAAAATTCATGAACATGTTTTGTANACAATTCGTAAATGTAAAATAGGATGATCATTTGACTATTCAATTTAAGTGTGAAACATAAATTATAATAATTGTTCTAGAATTACTTAGTTTTTGAGTAGCACGTTTCAATCAACGCATATTTCCAATAATATGCATTTTTTACTCTATTTTAAAGATAAAGATAATTCAAACAAATTAAAAAAAATTGTAAAAAATTTTATCACATAAAGTGAAAAACTGTTCTTCGATCACAGAAGTCCCATATAAAAGGTTTTCCAATTAGGGCGGGTCGATGTTGACAGTCTATGGCGGCTATGTTTTTTTTCGGCATCAGTCAAATATGTTGCTTATTATTCAGTCACTAATGCCAAATCATCATGTCAAGTTACAAGATTCAACAGCACGTCCAAATGATAAAATTTTATTATCAAAATAAGCGTTCGTTAGTGCAAACGTTGCACGCGTTGCGCCCATTTTACGAGAGACGCGGTGGCCTTTCAAAGTTAACTCTTCAACGTTTGGTGGCCAATTCGAGACGACCGGTTCGGTAAACAATCAATCAACACCCGTACGTCAAAGGAACTCCATATCGGCCGAGAACATCGCCGCTGTCCGTGAAAGTGTGCAGAAGAACCCGAGGCAGTCTATTCCTCACCGTGCACAAGAACTCGGACTTTCGCGGACTTCAACTTGGCGAATTTTGCGTCGGTACTTGGGCCTGCACTCGTACAAGATCCAATTGACCCAGGAGTTACAAAAGTTAATGACCATAGACAATGCCGTTTGTTCGCTGACTGGGCTTCGGAACGTTTGGAAGAGGACCCCAATTTTGGCCGAAAAATCATCTTTAGCGACAAGGCGCACTTTGGCTATGTTAACAAGCAAAATTGCCGTATATGGGACGACGCCAACCCACACGAGGTTCACCAGGTGGCAATGCATCCACAAAAAGTTACTGTTTGGTGCGGATTTTGGGCCGGCGGCATCAATGGCATCAATTCTTCTTCGAAAACGACGTTGGTGAGGCCATCACCGTCAACAGCGAGCGCTACAGATCAATGATCACCAATTTCTTTTGGCCCAAATTGAACGATATGGACATGGACGACATGTGGTTCCAACAGGACGGCGCTACGTGCCTCACAGCGACTGTCTCTTATGGGTATTCTGCATGAACGATTTGAGGGCATGGTTATCTCTCGCAGAGGTAACGTGAATTGGCCACCAAGATCGTGCGATTGGACCATGCTTGATTCTTTCTTGTGGAGTTTTCTGAAGTACCAGGTCTACGCCAATAAGCCGCAATCGACCGATGCCCTCAAAATCAACATAACTCAGGCCATAGCTCAAATTCAGCCGGATCTATGCGGCAGTCATTTAAAATTGGACCTCTTGGATCCGTGCTACTATGCGGAGCTGCGGCGGACATTTGAACGATGTCATATTCCATACATAATGGCATACATAGACCTTTCAAATAAAAAAATAATTCCGTTGATATCTCACACACAACTTGTTTTATTCCATATCAACATCGACCCGCCCTTATTGAAAAACCCTTTATAAGACTGCTATCTATTTCCGAAAACACTCTATGAACTATATGCCTCAATTAGCATTGAATAACACCAGCAATACCTGGTAAACAGCTGGTAATAGTTACTCAAAATGAAAACTGGGAATGATATTTTTAAATATAACACAGGTCAACATTTTATCTAGGCTTGTGCAGGGGAATTGAAGATGGTATCCTAGGGTTTTTGGGGTCGCTGATTACGATGGGCGGGTCGGTTAGGCTCCATCACTTCAAGTTTCATGGTCATTTGAAGAAGTAAGAGGTCAAACGGTCAAAAAACCTTCCAAATATCTGAAAAAAAATCATGGACATGCTTTTGAGGTCCCTGAATCCGAATCCGGTGTTTATTTTTACTTTGCTTGCATCCTCGAGGTCATTCAAGGTCATCTCGAGGTCATTTGATAGGTTTTTGAGACAAAAAATGCTAAGTACCATCCGAAAAATCTGAAAAAATTCATACGTATGTTTTCGAGAAGGCTGAATCTGAGGTCAGTCGATCTCATTTCATGGTCATTTGAAGGTCAAATGGTCAAAAAACCTTCAAAAAATCTGAAAAAATTCATGAACATGTTTTGTAGATCGCTGAATCCGAAACCGGTGTTTATTTTTACTTTGCATGTATCCTCGAGGTCACACAATTGTGCCACAGAACTAGAATACCTGCCTCGAGATGACCTTGAATGACCTCGAGGATGCATGCAAAGTAAAAATAAACACCGGATTCGGATTCAGCGCCCTCAAAAACATGTCCATGATTTTTTTCAGATTTTTTGAAGGTTTTTTGGCCATTTGACCTTCAAATGACCTTGAATGACCTCGAGGATGCATGCAGAGTAAAAATAAGCACCGGATTCGGATTCAGTGACCTCAAAAACATCTCCATGAATTTTTTCAGATTTTTGGAATTTTGAAGTTGACGTGATGGAACCCCCACTCATCGTAATCAGTGACCCCAAAAACCCTAGATTACCATCTTCGATTCCCGTGCAAATACCTAGATAAAATGTTGACCTGTGCAATTAATACAAATTTTTAAATAATGCAATCGTTAAAAAAATATATTGTATTTTTAAGATAATTTTATTATATGTAGAGTACATACGAATATATAGTAGTATATAATATGTAAAAACTACATTCCTTTGAAAGCATTTTTAGCAGAAAATCAGAATGACTTGCACAATTTCGCGTTTATTTACATGATCAACAACTCGGTTCCATTATCATTTTTTGAAGGATCTTGGTACTCTCGTCAATCATTTTAGGAAAAAAAATGTATTTATTGAAATGATATGGAACAGTTTTAAAGAAAAGACGCATTTTTTTGTAACTGACTGTGTAAGTAATTCCCCACTCGTGTCAGCTTACGTGACAACGTGACGACTTCACAACCCAATATTATTTAAAAGTAAATTTCTAGAATTATCTACACAAATTACGGTATAATAACTGGAAAAATACAGTTCCTTGGAATAACATATTCGATCTCACATGGTATAAACAAGAAACTGCACGTACATTTGTCCTGTTTTGCAAACTATTTGTAAACAACTATCTGGCTTACGTGATCTTCGCCATGAAGTGCTATCTGCGCACCTTCCAAATTTAAATTCTGCCCTCGACACTGTTGGTAGGTTGTGATAGGTAAGGACTCATTCACACTTGTAAACATTATTTTTAAAGCAAACTTAATGAAAATTAATAGTAGACGACCGTACATCAGAAGATTCAAGGTTGGAAAAATAAGGACTAGAAGATAAATGGAATTAAATGCTAAAATTAAGTCGGACGTTGTTTAATCGGTTGTGTTTGTTTCGTTGTAATATTTTCGAGAAACGAATCGCGACTAAGGTTAAAGGGGATAATTTTAACTTTCAAGTTTTGGATGTGATATTAATTCAGATTTCAGGATTTCGCATGGATCGTTTTGAAATGTGCCTTGGTATTCAGGTCGCTTCAGCAATCCGTCTAGATATTTTTATGTGAATTACGACTTGTTATAGAATTCAAAAGTGTACACCGCTCTGTTTGAACTGGTTATTTCAATCCGCACATCGAAGTAAATGAAAATAAATTATAAATAATGGAAATATCTGCAACACACTTTTGCTTAGAAATCACAGAACTTTCCAACTGAAAGCTAAATGTTGGTAATGAGAAAAGTATGCGTTTTGGTTACAATTTGTAGTACCTATGTGTAAATCTAGCTGTTAATTAACAAAATTTTCAAAATTATGGACTGGTTCACGTGGTATAGTCTTTCCGAAGTCAGTTGAACATGTATAAAAACGCCTAGCAATAAAATTTAATCAGTTTCATAGCCGTCCCTAAAAAAATGTTCTGCTAAAGGTAAAATATTATAGCAATAGAAAATTTCTATTATTTGTTCATTTGACCAACAACATATTTTAATTATTTATGTCCTCAAACAATTTTATTATATTGATGGTAAATTTCGCTTTTTCCATTTCAAAAGGTCTCCAAAATGCCATGTTGTAATAATATTAGTAAACAAAATATCCCTCTTATTTCTCCCTTTCGCATTTGTAATATGAATGACTAATAAATGCCTATAATAAAGTAAAATTCCCTGAATTACATCAAATTCCGTATTGCTGCACTGCACTGTTAGGCCATTTGTTGAAGTCGCCCAGTCCGGCTGTGTTTGTACCGCGTTTGCCCGCGCGACCAGACCTATATATGGGTATGGCTAAATAAATATTTCAATGTCGAGATGCTGCGTCAGCGACCGAACCTGGTATATGGTCTTGGTTCTTCGATTGATATCGGAAAGACTATACTTATCCTATAAAAAACACGTTTTATTTTTTATTTTTAATACATGCTTAAATTAAAAACCTGCATACAGAAAATTGAAATTAGTCGGTACGAAAAAGTTGTTTATGATTATCAAAACATACAAAATGTAACATATATAAATTTATTATAAAAATAGAATAAAAATGAACGTCAAACGTAACAGAGATAATCATAAAGTGATTGGATAGATGGAAACTTTTTGTTGCCTGAAAAACTGTATTCTGTTTTATAACTTTTTTGTATAGTTTTTTGTTATTTCTTTTATCTAAACGAAATCGATTATAAATTGTAACATTGTATTTTTTTCTTTTCAGGTGAGTGACCATATTTCATTTGGACATCAAACTGTCGAAGGTAATTTTTTATCTAGTTCCTAGCAATATATTTATAGCAACTAAAGAAATGTCATTTGTATTATTGAAATGAAAATAGTTATTTTATATTTAACCTAAGGGGAGCAAGAGATCCTTCTAAATCCCGATTAAGTAAAAATGTTAAAGTATTTAGAATCATCTTCGTATTATCACACTAATTAGCATGAAAGGAAGTTTCCGAGAACTTATACCTTTTTTGTAGTTTTAATCAAACATGCAATTTTGGTGTGGTGCCACATCAACTACTTCAACTGCAGATGTATTTACTCTACAAAGATGATCCATAGCGCTAATAGATGAACTTGAATAATTATAGAGACGACTGTAGACAAAAAATCACACTTAAAGAACTATTACAGGAAGGCGAGTAGAAAAGTATACTATGAGAAATGAGATTTATTGACAATTCATCGAAAGTAATGATACTTTACGGGAAAATATTGATGGTAAAGGGTTTTTTTGGCATTGCCATTAGAAATGCCGTTTCAGTGTTGACAACTGTCATGTCAATACTGTCAAAATGAGGGAATAAATTGCTCCTTCTGGAGAGCGGGAGTGCGGAATCCAAATTGGTCAGTGAAAATGACTTTTGGGTAATGTCAAGAATAAGTAATATTTCAGGAAAGACCAAATTTAGAGCAGTATTTAGATTGAAATCGTTCATTTTCCAACCATCATGCGATATGCAGCTGCCAACATTCAAAAGTCGTTTTCAGTATATGCCAAAAGACATTTCTGATGTCAAATTTCAGACCAGCAACTTCAAAAACCCCTTGGGTATTATTTTTTCGACAATATCGATTCCTTTCTATTTTTACAATCTCGATATGACAGCTGTCGGCTGTCAAGAGTGATTTTCAACGACGGATTTGGAATTCCCTCCCCCAAAAACCCTCGGAAATATAAAACCAATTCATTCCGTCATTCTGATAGCGTCGATATGACAGCTGTCAACTGTCAAAAGGCATTTCTGATATCAGATTCGAAATCGACGATGTCAAAAACTTCTTTACGTGTAACATTATCCAAGATCTTGAGTCGCTTCCTCAATATGACACCGTCTTGGCAGCTGTCAACTGTCAAATTGTATTTTTCACCTCATATTCGTAATCAGCGACCACGAAAACATAAAGATCCGTGGCGGAAGTGTCGCTGCGTTCTTGTTCTTGCTTAATATGAAACGAAGTTTGTGTACAGTTAACTTCACTGTCGTTTTCATGCCTAGACTTTGGTGGATCGATTTGAAATTAACTGTTTTCCTGCTCATCAATTATTCCACTCTTTTTCTATTTATATTCCGTCTATGTACATTTTTGTCTCGGCCAATGCAAGCGCCAGAAATACTGGAAATATTCCCGGTTTGCGTGCCGAGCGAATTAATAATCGATAGAAAAATAAAAGCAATTGTTGTATTGTCTCCCGTTTCCCTTTCGGCCGTCCACCTCCTTGGTAATTATGAGAGTTCCCGGAAAGTATTAAATAGCAGTTTATATGCATGCTCGTTTTTTAGCGTCGATATTAAACTTCTTCGTACTAATTTGCCTGGAATTTAGTTAAACCACTCGGATACAAATTGTAGTTTCTTGTCGAGTTGAAATTCGACTCACGACGCCGCCGTTGTATAATTTACTGTCTGCGAGGGGCGTCGTTGTTTCGTTCGAAATTACAATCCGTTTGCCGAAAAATATTGGCCAAAGGACCCTGGCTCAATATCTTTCAAATTATAATAAAAAAGAATTGTGTGTTTGTACGTTCCAGACCTCACGTAATATGATCCAGAAATCAATTAAAGTTCTGTAACCACTTCCTGATGATGATAACTTGATAGTTGAAACGTACTTATCATGCTATATGAATACATATACCTTACGCTCCCAAATTAACAGTATGAAAAAAAAAATGAATGCATCTGTATCCAGCAGTCACTGTCTTTAATAATTTTCTGGCCAAATGGCAACGTTTTACTTGAACAGACTAACATTGCTGCCTTAAGGCCTTTTACGGGCTGGAGTTCGTAACGTTAACTCACCTGAAATAAAAAACAAACAGGTAATGAATAAAATATGAATTGCAAAGTTTAAAAGCGCAATAAGTTAGCATAAGAAAAGGACAATGATGTCGCTAATTTAAACGGTAAACCCAGGTGGAAACGCCAGGCACTGCCTGCAAACTTACATAAGTTATTAACGGAGTATTAAAACTTAAATTTCCAAGTCTGTGCTCGACAGAATTGCCGGTTTATTAAATTTCTTGAACTAGCCCGGAAAGAGTCTGAATTTTTTAGAGGGCGCGACAGATAAAGTGTATTAAATTAGTATTATGAATATGCAGTGCCTAGGTAGAAGTGAAATGAGGAAAATTTTAAAAATTATTTACTACTGAAATCAACAAGCAAAATGTTCAATCTCAAGTAAACTGGTTAAATGTTAAAATATTTTGAAAAGCGAATGATGCAACTTTTAATGATATTAAAAAATTGTGTATTTAAGGATTTTTACTAAACTAGATTAGACTAAGGATATTTTCGTTTTTTTTTAACCTCAAAGTATCCTAAAGAAACCCCTCAAATGTTCAAACTGTTGCGATTTGAAAAGAAAAAGAAAAATACCCAAAAAAGAAAGAAAATATTCACAATGCTACACAATCGTCAAAAAATATTTTTTTACGAATATACAGGCTGTTACAAATTCGCCTCTTGCTATGCTTATGCTATGGCTGAAATGAAACAAAAACGGATTTCCAAAATTTCGTTTTTTTTCAAATATTTCGAGGCTTTTTTGAGGCATAATGTTGGTCCCCTGATTGTGCAACTTTGCCCCTATTTAAGCTACTTCGTATCTCTTACCGTTTCCAAGATCCCTGTAGTGAAAAGCGAATTTGTAACAGCCTGTATGGAAAATATTTTTAGGTTAATTTTCAAAAAAACATTTTTCTCTAAAGTTCATGGAAACGATTTATTTTTTGGAGAACCCAGTAAATATTAGATTTGCGGAAGAAAATTCAGAGGCTGATTGAGGGGTATACAATTTCTCGGAATTAATTTTTAAATTGACATTTGAAAACAAGATGGAAACCGCGATAAAAAAGGACATTTTTTTTGTTGATTGTGTTTTTTTTCATTTTTTCTCGAAATTGTGGTACATTTTTTGTTGAAAAAATGGATTTTTAAGAAAAAAAATTCAATTCAAGAAAATTAATAAAAAATGCTAAATTTATCCTTTAATTGATTTATAGTGGCAAATGAATAATTTTAATCACAATAATAGAAAAATCGCAGCGGTTTAAAGTCGTGGGATTCTTTGGAATACTTTGAGATTAAAAAAACAATAGTATGCTTAAGTCTATTAATTATTTGCAGTCGTCCCAAGTTTAGCGAAAATTTTTAAATAAACAATTTTTTACCTTTCTTTGGACCAAGTTTCAGTCATGGAAAAAATTGTTTTTATCTAAAACGATAAGAACATTTTATAAATGTAGAAATGTTTCAAAATGTATGTTTCTCTTTCAAAAAGACCACGGGCTTCAATAATTTTCTTTGGAAGTTCCACTTATCAGTTCATAACAATTATGCCTACAATTATTGCAAATATAGATGAAAATAATTTTTGAAAACCCAATAATTAATTCCTCTAAATGACAATATACGTTGAAGAAGGTAACATTTTTCTATCCTACATAAAAAAAATCACCATTATCTTAACAATTTCTCGAACACGAAACACACCGCACAAAACTACCTGTATATCAAACATTAATTTCCATTATTGCATGAACCTCTAAATCCGACGCATACGTTGCAAGCTCCCTCGGGAATATGAGTCCCTGAGAGTGTTTCGTCTTATTTTTTTACCCTCCATACGCTTCTCTTTTAAGGTTTTTATATCGTGCGAATAATTTAAAAGAGGGAACAGGAAAAGGAACGGCGTAAAGGATGACAGTTTATTTCGAATTGAGCAGTTCGTAGGCAGTAACTTGAAGCGTCTGCCACAGACGTGGGTGCAAACGGAGCAGGAGAATTTTACGAGAAAATTGTAGAATTTTTCCTTAAGCACCAACATTCTTATCAGAGAAAAAAAATAATGTCGAAATTAACGATACATGAAATACTACTAAGTTAATAAAATAGACACTATTTTTCTTATTGCTGAAGTATTTTTCCAATACTTCTTTTCGGTTTAAATTATTTTATTTCTCTTAATATTTTCTTACAGATTGTAGCAAGTTTTCGAGCGGACACTTTGTTTATCTATGAATATATTTTTAATCAATTATTCATTATTATTATTTTTCTTTCCATCTTATTTTTCTTTCCAGACTACAGTAGTTTAGTTTCACAGTTTTTTTTAATTAATCAAAATATATTTAAAATGATTCAATAATTTTTTGCGTACTTATAAACAAAATTTGGAAGTTGAAACAATTTCTTTATAAAACCTATTGCCTATTTAACTTAAACTAATATACAGATATTTTTAAAGCTAAACTCTTGCTTTTTTTATTTGCGTTGCTGTCGAATTTATTACATCCCTTACTCTTGCCATGAGTGGATTTTTTTATTATTATTGTTGATTTTTTGAACTTGTTTCAATGTTTTTATTGTAATTGTTGAAGGTTCATAAAAATTTAGTTATGTTTATTTTCTTCATGAAACTTTTTTATATCAAAACTTATTTTTGTACATTTGTTTTTGCTAGTTTCAATGTTTCATTTTACGATATCATGAATTTAGTTTGTGCAGCTTTTCGTTCGTTTTCTATCTTATCGTTTCTAATTTAATTCTTTTTTATAAATTCGTCTTATCATTTGTATGTTCCACTACTGTTAAACAGTGTGTCAAAATATATATATTTTATTGTTCCAAGCATATTAAAGAAAAGGTTTAAAATAAAAGTTAGAGAAAGTAAAAAATATTACATCTGAAAATTATTGGCAGCAAAAAGTATGTGGCTTTAAAAAAATTATATTTTTAAAGATAACACCCTATATGTATATGTACATATTTGAATTTGCCATAAAATTCTATTTACTAATAGTTGAAAAGGGGGGAAACTTTGTTATTTCTCTTTTTAAATTAAAAGTCATTCTTGTAAGAAAAGTCTGATTTTATTCCAATGTAGAATATTACTATTTTAAGTGGGTGAACATATACAGGGTGATTAGAAATATAGTGGTTTGATTTTGTCCCTAAACCTCAATAGTATTCAGTTAAGTAAGTTAACAGATGCTTAAACATAAACATAATCAAGAAAAGATGATCGGCGTACTTTGATATTTTTTGATTGATTGAATCATTCAACTGTAAAATTAAAAAAAAATCATCGAGAAAAACTAGATAAGTTCTAAAGATAAATCGGTGTATTTTGACATTTTTTAATTTGATAAGTCATTAAATTGTAAAATTAAAACTAGTTTCCATTAAATTTGGAACATTAATATCAATTTTATTATCTAAAGAACTTTTAGTATCATTTTTCCAAAAAGAAAAAAGAAATTGGAAAATCAAAGAAAACTAATTGCTTCCATATTTGTAACATGGAAATAAATTTTAACTTCGAAAAAGTTTTTAAATTGGTTAATATAAAATACGAAACAGTCACATTACTTACGCGAAATATATGTTTTTTATTTTTTCGAAGCCTACTTCATTTTTCTAAAATAACAATACGTTACAGATTGTTTTTTAACTAAACAGAATTGTTCCTCAAAATAACACCATTCGTTAAGGCGATATGTGGATACCCTGTATACATTAAATATTGGGAAACGATTGGCTTTTTGTACGTTTGTTAACTAGTATAGTATATTATTGAGTTCTAATAATGAAATCAACTATTATATTTACTTACTTAAAACTACGTTTTTTCTTGGAACTCGACCAGAATTTTTTAATAAATATGACTTCATAAAATGAGAAATAAAAATGTTTTGCCTTTTTTTAACTGAAATAATCAAACCTTTACACATTAGTTTAAAAAAATTTAAAACACTTTTAAAATATGGTAATTTCTATTCCCTCCAATGTTCGTTTCAACACTTTTTTTGCATGTCAAATAATAACGGAGCTATTTTGCTTTGCTACATAAAAACACTCCCTGTGTTTACGTTTTCCTTAATTACACAGGTCAACATCTAGTTTGAAAAAAAAACACGGGACTCTACCTAGGTACCAAGGAGTTCTATCACCTCATGTTTAAGGTCGATTGCAGGTTAAAGAGTAGAAGGTGAAAAAAATTGGAAAAAAAATTTACGAATGCTCGCCTGCCTACTTTTGTCTGTTTATCTGTCTGTCTTTTTACCTGCACACCTGTTTGTTTGCTTAGTCTGTATTTATCGTCCACTTGTATTTGCTCTATGTCCATCTACCCGACATCCTGCCTTTCTAGCTGCCTTTCTGTCGGTAATTTTGTCTTATTATGTCTGACTAAATGACTAAATGACAAAAGTAGGCAAGTAGCCTTCGTAAAAAATTTTTCCAATTTTTTTCACCGCTTATTATTACTTTAACCTTCAAACGACCTTGAACATGAGGTGATAAAGGTCAACCGACATCTGATTCAGGCTCAGCAACCCAAAAAACCTAAGTATGAATTTTTTCAGATTTTTTCAAGCTCCTTTTCTTAGTGTGACCTTCAAATGACCTTGAACCTGACGTGATAGAGCTTAAGCGACCTGAGCATCGGAATCAGCGACACCAAAAACCCCTGGGTACCTAGGTAGAGTCCGGTGTTTTTTTTTCAAACTAATTATTGACCTGTGTTATCTTTGAAAGTCATAGAAAGAAATACTGTTTTGCAAGTTTGGCTGAGATAAACATGTGAGATGACATTATTTTTAGAGGACATATCAATAAAAATAGGAACGTCGACTTTTTTTAGCTTTATTAAAAATTCTAGAAGTTACTTTTAAACAAAGACTTGTTATAAAAATACTGCCATCTAGTACCAAGGCGACATTCATGAACTTGTACAAACCGAGACGCCTACACTTTTTCTATATCAGAGAGAAAGCAGACGCAGCGTCTACTCCAGCCAACGGCGTTATTGTGAGTCCTGCATTTCGGCAAGGCCGACATGACGTAAATTGAAAAAAACTCGAGTTACTTCAAAATGAATGTATTTTCGTATTATATCTTGTTATCCGGTTACACCGTCTGACTGCGGTACAAAAACTATTTACACAACGTATGTCGGGCTTGTTTTTCCATCGGTGACTGCTGGAGATAGAGCCCAGAGGAGCGTGAGTGCCCATTACGATATGTGAGCTTACACGGGAGGCAGTCATCTCGAGATCTGGATAAGTTTTAAAGAAATGCATTGTCATTTTCACGGCGCTTGTCTCTGGAAAACACATTCGTATCTTTCAGTTACAGGATGTGGAATTTACTTATAGTTTGGTTAACTTTACTCGGAAGCTATAACGACCTTTACAGATTTCGCCGTTGCGAGGGAATAAGAATGTTTCATAAATCAGAAACTTGAGGAACAGTTAAATAGTTGAATAGTTGAAGTAGAATTCTAATTTTTAAACAATAATAAAAATTATAAACACTAAAACAGTAGTAGAATTTATAGGAA
The DNA here is from genome assembly GCF_000390285.2 of Anoplophora glabripennis. NCBI lineage: Eukaryota > Metazoa > Arthropoda > Insecta > Coleoptera > Cerambycidae > Anoplophora > Anoplophora glabripennis. The sequence goes on along the minus strand of NW_019416748.1, from coordinate 244,602 downwards.
ATAGTCCGGTCAAAATAGACATTTCAAATAACGAAAATTCCGACAGAGCTAAATTTTGGTAGAGACCACACCATTAGAAATAAAGTGTCAAAAGTCGCCATCGATCCCATGTGTGCAAAAAAAGTAATTCGGGGTCAAAAGTCAAGATTTCAGGTTTTTTGAATTTTTTTCGAAAACGGTAAATTTTATCAAAAAAGTAGTACATAAAAAAATTATAGATCTTAAAATTATCTACAAAAACGGCCCCTATACTTTTTTTCTAAGAATCACCATTCCTGAGATATCGCGATTCTAATAGTTGAAGGAGTCACGTTCTACATATGCACACATTTCCACACCACCATTGAGGTAGTGTACTTTGGCGCATTTTTTAACGTGGTTTCCCCGGTAGGCCTACTCCACGAACTGTTGTGACGGAATTTTCAGGGACAATACTCTTTTAACTGTATGATGATTATTGATATTGATATTGGTTATTGACTTTAACTGTAGTTCTGATTTCTTTTGATATTTTAATCTGATTCATACTCTTCAAAGTCGACTTCAACAGTCATGTCTTCTTCCATTTCTTCTTCTTCTTCTTCCTCTTCTTCTTGCTGGATGTTCATAAATTGTTCAAATGACGATGAATCAGCTGTCTCTCCATCGAAATCACATGAATCTTCGTCTGTTGTGTTCAATTGGACATTTGAGCAAGACTGGCTTTGGCAATTAGTACACGCTGGAGAACACAGTAACCCTACTCTTCTACAACCACATTTAGCACTACAACCTTTTTTGCAATTGCAAAAAATAGTGTTTAGGAGTTTCTCCGGAGCAGGTAGGAGTAAAGTTTGAATCGGTTCCAAAGTATTATCTGTTAATTTCCAACCCCAGTCTTCTGGGTTCAGTTGATTGCCTAGCAATGTCTGTACTTGATAGTATACTCGATACAAGTGTTGATTAGCTGAAGCCGATGTTGGAGGAAGACAAGATAGTTGTACTTGTTTCTTGTTTCGTGTATTTTTTACAAAAGTTTTTACAATAGAGTAGCCAGATGTTATTCAAGGCCATGCGGGTAGAGAGGATTGACTAAGGAACTGAGTTTCTTTTGTGTGTATATTCCCAGAATAGTATAGTTTATACTTATAAGAGACACAAATAGGCATTTTTACTTGTATTAAGTGCCTGACTATGTATATACGTGGCATATATGTGCATATCATGTAGAACGTGGCTCCCTCAACTTTTAGAATCGCGATATCTCCGGAATGGTGATTCTTAGAAAAAAAGTATAAGCACCATTTTTGTAGATAATTTTAAGATCTATAATTTTTGTCAGGGCAACTTTTTTGGTAGAACATCGTTTTGGAAAAAATCCAAAAAACCTGAAATTTTGACCTTTCACCCTAAATAACTTTTTTAGCACACATGGGATCGATGGGGACTTTCGACACTTTATTTCTAATGGTGTACTCAAGGTCTCCACCAAAATTTAGCTCTGTCGGAATTTTCGTTATTTGACCACTATTTTTATGACTAATTTGACCGGACTAAAAGGATACCAAGAACAGAACTTTATGCATCGTTTGATCTTATTTATACCGAGTGTATACTCTGTCATAACAAAATCAGGAATGCATTTTTAGCTGTTCTTAAGTAACTGTTTTTTTCACCAATCTTTCGATTTTGCGAGTTTTAACGAAAATAAATTTTACAACAAGAACTGGGAATGAGCTTTTTCTGTAAGTGAGGAACAAACCACGAACCGCATAAACAATCATGTAAATTTTTCAACGACCTTTCGATTGTTAAACTACTAGTTTTATTATTATTTAGTTATAGTTGTTAGAAATCGGTGTGTAGTGTTATTGTTATTAGAGTAATTTTTGTACTTTACAGTTAACTGTCATTGAAGATGTTACAAACAATAAAATATTTCATCTCTTATAGAAAAATCAACGTGAGTGAAAGCAATAGAGGTTCGGAGTAAATCCATTGAGTGAAATTATTGAGTACATTTTCACTCAATATTGGCCATTTTGACCATTTTACTCATTTATGATTATATTTAAACTAAAACTGAGAACTTTCACTCAAATAAAGGTACTCCTTAAATAAATTATTCACGTAAACTCGTATTTGGTGCACTTGGACCAAAATCAGAGTAAATTTATTTTTAAGTAAATATTTAAGTAAAAACTAAGTCTGAGTAAAAAATGACTCAATAAAAGTTCAATTTAAATCATGTTAGAGAAAAACTCAACTCTAAATTGGTTTTATACAAGGTGTTTCTTAATAACGTGCTAACATTTAAGGAGGTTATTCTTGGGTCCATTTTAAGGAAGAAACTTCATATGAACATATGTCCTAAAAGTTTTAACTTTTGAACTACAGGGTGCTAAAGTTTTATGAAAAAACTTTTTTTATGATAACTGATATTACCCTAGAAATTTTGTCAAAATACAGGTTTTGTATTGAATATTTTTGAAGAAAAATATGTTACGCCAGGGTAATTTTCTTTTACCATTCCAAAATGTATGTAGATTACTGTAATTTCATAATTTCAATGTTTAAAAGTTATTATCTTAAATAAATTATTGTTCAAAGTTACACAATTTTTTTTTCTCGTAAGTGGTCTAATAAGATGCAAATGAATGAATTTTATTTTTTTATGCAAAAACCGTACGTCAAACGAAAAAAATTTAAGACACCACATTTGTTCAGAAAGGAATGAGGATTTCAAAAATGATTTTTACTAAAAGAAAAAGTAGTGGCGTAACATATTTTTCTTCAAAAATATTTGATACAAAACCTGTACAGATGTCACTGACTAAAATAATAAAATTGTTTGTACATCATAAAATGTACCTCGATGAATAGAAGGCGTGTACCAAATTTGAAAAAATATCTAGGGTTGGTAATACCAAAGTTATAAAAAAAATGTTTTTTTTTTATAAAACTTTAGCACCCTGCAGTTCAAAAGTTAAGACTTTTAGGACATACATTCATATGAAGTTTTTTTCTTAAAATGGACCCAAGAATAACCTCCTTAAATATTAGCACGTTATTGAGAAACACCCTGTATACTCAGAATAGAGTCAAAAGTCACTCAATTGATAGTTAGCAGTAACTCGAATTTAAGTAAAACTCACTCATTTCTAATGCAATAGTTTCACAAAAAGTGATGTATTATTGAGTAAAATTGAGTGAAATTTAAGAGATTTTTTTTATAGTGTAAAGGCGTAGTTTTAGTGACAGCTGTCAGGCACTAAAGTGTCGCATTTAGTGCCTAGGCATTAGAATCATTTCTACTGCTGCTTCATTAAAAATTAAAATTTATTCTTTAAAGAAAGTAATTTTATTTATATGTTTGCTGATCTATCTCTGATTTTTCTGGTAATAAATTACACTCTATTTGCTTTGCTGATTCAATAATTTCTGGCGATTATTGTGCACCTAAGTTATTTACTTAATAACGTTTGTCTCATAACCACCACCTGATGAAACTATTATGCTTTAGTGGACTCGGCTGCGTCTCGTCGCGGCAATAAATCTTGTACTTTACTGCCTAGTTAAATAACTATTTTTTCTAATATTTCATTTTATGTTCCAATTCAAAATTGTCTGTTATATAGAATTAAATCCATAGTACCACATGCGTTATTTTTAAAAAGAACTATTTTAATTATTGCTTTAACTTAGAATGGCATTTGTCAAATGAAATTTAGCACTGTGCGAGTAGTGTAAATAAAAAAATGTCTCCTTCAATTTCAGTTAACAATAACAAAAATTAAAAATTTTCACGGACCTTTCGATTTTTGAAATTTTATTAGCTTCATTATTTAATGAAATTATTAGTGGTTAGCGTGTTGTTCATGTTAGTGCTTTTATCATTTAGAGTAAGGTATATTTTGCAAACAAAAAAAAGTAGGTATTTCATCTCAAGTAGCAAGTGCAATTTTTTACATATATACAATTTTATGTTCAATTTCATTTCAACATCAACTATTTTTATTGTTATCTTCACATGGAATACGACATTTGACGGGTGAGATATTAGCATTGTACGAGAATTTAAATAACATGAGTTAAAAAATCCTTATTTCAAGTTCGTCGGCGGATCGATATATTGCGAACTTACACTATAGTTTCAAAATAGCTGTATCAAAGTTTTAATAACAATCTGTAGAAGGCCCTGCAAAGCGAAGCCAAATAGAAGACTCTCGCCGCCACGCACCTTTCAGATCCCGTAATATTCAATTTACTAATCAAAACTTCCTAATTATACATTTTCCCGGCGAGGAATTCAATTTGGGTACTCTCGTTTTAGTTGCCAACTTAGTCCTAGCCTTGTAATGCGAACTATTTTAATCAGAGGCAGGGATGGAAGATAAATAATAAAGAGCACCGAATTAGATGGCTGACTTAAACGTTTCTATCGCACCGTAGGCATTTAGAAGTTTGCTCTTTGGAAGAGATTCCGGCGTCGCGACGGGGATCCAGGGACAGTCGGATTGTTTCCATTATTACGTCGGCAAACACAGAACCGTTCGCCGAATTTAGACATTCAAATTGTATAAAATTTGAACCTGAGACAAGTTGGTGTGATTTTAAGCGGTCCATTCGTGTCATGAGCTGAATGAAGTCAGAAGAATGGAGACAATTTTATAGAAAAACATGATAATTTTAATTATTTAAAGAGACAGTTTTCAATATTACGCAATTAGTTCGTCATCTAAATCTATAATGCCTTATGTTATTTTATAAACTGCTTGTTTAGATATTAATTGGTTATGATTGGTTATGAGTATGCGAATGACTAGTTGATAGAGAACACATACTTTTAACCAGGACTCACATGCCTTTTTTCTTGCCTAAATCAACGGGGCTGCTTTGGCAATAACAGAAAGTTATACCAAGAGCTAATTCTAGTACAATAATGGTATAAGCCTAATTAAAGATTGTGCCTCTTTACCTTTACCTTTACCTTTACCTTTGACGAGGTATCCAGACTACATCGGTTGGATCCAAGAGCTCTTAGAACTGCTTCGCTATCTTTAAATATTTGTATGTATGTTGCAATTGTTCCAGTCTCCACACGCACACAATCAATGGGATATATGAAAGGTAGTTGCGTAGGTACCGAGACTTACCGACAGAATGGTCCTTTGATTGTAACTGTATACTTCGACACCTTCTGGAGTATTGAAACAGTCTGTTTACTATCAGGTATCTGACTTCAATTCTGATTTCATTAATCTATTTTGAAGAATTGTGAAAGGCAGTTTATAATTATTTCATGTCTAGCAATTTGTTGTGTCCCATGGTGTCAGCTTTTGGCATACGTTGTTGGCCTTAATTTGTATATTACCCACTTGATTTCTTTCTCCAATACTACCACATGGTGGAGAGTCCAAGACAATGTGCAGCTGGTATAGATCTAAGTACACCGGTTATAGCCAAATGCATTGGTCTCTGTACATCAGAGTTCGGCTTTTGTTGTCATTGGAAGCCTTTTGAACCACCATATTGTCGAGCCATACCAATGATCCAATGGCCATCTAACTTCAACATTCTAGCTTTTCTTTACTAAATAGTAAATTGCACGTCCTTGCAAGACTTTCACATTTGCTATGGTCTCCTTGATCCTAACTGGACCTTCACAGTCTATACCAGGTCAATATTTCCCGAGTCTGAAATGTCTGGTTAGTAGACCTTCTTTGTTGCCCTTATTAATTTGCAATTTAGTTTAGTGATTCCTTCATCAGCTTCTTCGATTGTTCTTTTAAAACCTTTTCGACTTACCTTCGTCCAGGAGGATTCAGGCCCCTTAGGGTTGTAAAAGAGCCTGCTCTGACTAACTCATTAGCCTTCTTGTTTTCCCGATATCCCTCATGTCCTGTCATCCAAACTAGGGTCATGTAATTTTGACTTCCTGCCCTTACTTCAAACAACTCTTACCAGACTAAATTTGATCCGGTATGAGTTGATTACCTTACTATTGGATGAAATAATTCGTTAGTTTTCGACATTCTTCCTTATTAACTCTGGTATACATAATAGCCTGCAATACCGTTGCGAGTGTTCCTAAACTAAGGAAGATTGTTACTCTCATCTGAAGCTCATATATCCAACTCCGATTCTAAAAAATATTAAAAAATGTTATTCTGAAAGAATTTGTTAATAATAATTTGTCTACTACCGACAGAATTTTCAATTGTCGCTTACTATCTGTAACATCAGTAGTGTTTGCAAATCCTCGGGATAATAATATGACAAGAACAAAAAATTTTTAATTCGAATCATCCGCGAAAAAACATACCTTCTTATTATCTTGCTTTTTTCTCCAATGGAGACCAGACCCAGGCGTCAGGACAGATTGTTATACCCGACGTATCTATTGTAATTACACATTCAGATGGTACAGCCATTGTGTGCCTGTAGACAATGTCTTCAAGCCAGACATCTTAATATGCATGCGATGCCTTAAGATTATTAATAGATTACATCCTTTGATTATGCCTTGATTGGCAGCATAATTAGCATTTAAGGCAATACATTTCGCGGCAGACGGATTCGCTATCAGTCGATTTAGGAAGAAGAGGAATATAAGTATGTGTCCATTGTTTTATCTGAATTGTAGTCATTTAAAATTCTCTATTAAATGGACTTATAAAGTATCTTTTTGAAAAAGGAAACAAAAAATTGACTACAATGAAAGTAAATCGCATTGAGATAACTCAGACAACAGACAAACACAAAGCTGCAGAAATGATAATTCATGAAATTATAACATCAAAGTTTTAATAAAAATTTACTTATACTTACACGTATTCTCAAAATACAAACATCGTAAAAAATTATATAACGAAGGTTACAGTTTTGAGACGGCTATTTAGGTGGGTTTCGACACCTCCTCCTTAAAATTCAAATTTATCATTGAATAACCCTAATTTCGGTATAAAAGAGATAAAGATGGCACATAAGTGGATGATTTCAGTAAATAATTCATTTGTATTTGGAAGTCAATATGAAAAAATGAGAGAAAAACAACATTTAGTAACGGTAGGCAAATAAAACAACAAAATTAGATATAAGAATTGAGAAAAATATTTTTAAAGAATACTCAAGTTAGTCAAACAACTTGATTGTAAGTTAAACAAAATATACATCAAAAGAAAGCTCAAGAGATGTAAAAAAAATGAGCAGCATATTTCAAGATAAATTCAGTATAGTGAAGGAAGTTTCTATAAAAATTTACAAGAAAAATCATAAAAAGTAACGATATAAGTAAATTGAGAAAAATTCAGTAAGCATATACAGGTACTTGCGGTAAAAAAGGAAAAGTCCAAGATAACGATAACTATAAAAATAAAAATTCTAAATTTACAAGTTGAGTAAATATGGAGAGATAGAATAAATTCGACATAAATCCAAACAAAGAAAGAAAAGTAACTTACCAAGTGATGTAAAAAAACTCTTAAAATTGTTCTTTTCAGAAAATAAAAATAAAGTGTTTTATAAAAAAATTAATCAATTATACCACTGTAACAAAAATAAAGTAGAAAAATTATATTTTAACACTACGTTGAAAGGAAAACACTACGTTGAAAAAGAAAAATACATTTAAACAGTACAAAAACTACTTAGGCAATTGAAAGGGACATTACACAAAAACCGCTATTTGCTCATCGCTTGTGTAAAACCTCCGTGCCAGACTACCAGTTAAGCCTGCTATATGATTAATGGTTCATGAAGTACCCATTATCGACACGACAAGGCTTAAAATTAATATACTGTTACTTTTAACTGACGTTTTAATAAAGCTTTTACCTGAACGATTAAAACTTGCAACTATTCTGTCGCGTTTAGTGTGACCTTTCGGAGGGGACAAAGACAGGAGTCGCCGTTTAATTTCAGGGCCTCGTCTGAAAGGTTTATTAGTAGACGGCAGATCTACCCACGTAATTATAGATGTCAAGCCGTTTGTTGTTATGTGTAATGTGTTAGTAAGTTATCTAAAGATGACAAACGTATAATGATACACCAAATTAGTCTACAGGATGTCGTGAATTTTATATCCAGAATAAGAAATGATATTGCCATAAACTTGAATCAGGAAAGGTTTATTAGAAATTTTATTTATAGAAATGTAACAAACAAATATATGCAACAAATATAACAAACCATGTGTACTATTTTTTATATTTCCAAACTAACGGAAAATAATAATTAGCAGATGTGTCCAAAAAATAAGATTAATTATTTATTTAAAATTCGCGGGTATTATAAAAGTATTATTTGATATCTATGCAGAGTATCAAGCCAATATATTCAATTGCTGCACAGCTACCAAAGTGAGTTTATCGATTTTCACTATGTCTAATTTTGTTGAGCAAAGATTTGCATTAAATTTTGTTTGCGGAATGTATATTCTGCCGCGGAAACGTCGAGGATGTTATAGAAAGCCTTTAGTGATGAGGTGATGTCGCAAAAAAATGTTTACAAGTAGTACGAAGATCTTAAAGAAGGCAGAGAAAGCATTACAGGCGTCCCTAAAAAGTTTTCTGTTAAAGGTAATAGTATATTACGTAATAAGTGTTGTAAAAAGCATTTTACCTACGACCACTACTGTAAGTACTTAAAAACACACTGTCTGCGATCAATGTAAGATTCCTATTACGTACGGTAAAAAAAACGCACAGTTTTCCTAGCAACTGCCTAGCAACGGCCAATACAATACTGTTTGTATTGACCGTTGCTAGGCGGTTACTAGGAAAACTGTACGATTTTTTTACCAAGCTGTGC
>NW_019416748.1:216009-235457 GCF_000390285.2 Anoplophora glabripennis | reverse complement strand
AATACTTAAAAACACACCGTCTGCGATCAATGTAAGATTCTTATTTTAAGTACGGTAAAAAAATCACACAACTTGGTAAAAAAATCGTACAGTTTTTCTAGCAACCGCCTAGCAACAGTCAATACAATATTGTATTGACCGTTGCTAGGCGGTTGCTAGGAAAACTGTGCGATTTTTTTACCGTACGTAATAGGAATCTTACATTGATCGCAGACGGTGTGTTTTTAAGTATTTACAGTAGTGGTCGTAGGTAAAAATTATAATAATATGTATAATATGTATATAATGTGTAGAAAATTTCTATTATATGTTCATTTGGCCAACAACATATTTTAATTATTTATGTCCTCAAATAATTTTATTATATTGATTTCGTTTTGTTCCGTTTCAAAAGGTCTCCAAAATGCCATGTTGTAATAATATTATTACATTATTTCTTTATTTCTCAATTTTAATATGAACGATTAATAGAAGGTGCCTATAATAAATTAATAAGTATTACCTGAATCACACTAAATTCCGTATTGCTGCTCTGCACTGCTAGGCAATTTGTCAACCACTTGTCAACAACTGAGATTTATTACCCAGTGCCCAGTGCAGCTGTGTTATACGTCGTTTGGCCGAGTTGTTGCGTCAGCGACCGCACCTGGTACATACTGTCAACCTCTTGGTTCTTCAATCCTCAATTCGATTTCAGCCCCTTTTTTCGGTTTTTTACTTCACTGTAATTTTGTATAGGTACAGTGATTTTATAAGAGACAATGGTGCCCCAACATTTTGATTGATGACACAATTTAACCAGTATCAGAACTGACGTTTAGGTTTCAATATGTTCTATATTTTATTAGAAGTTCTTTAACTACAAAAGTACATCTCATGATAGTTGTTTGACATTACAGTTGTACATAGACTAATGTCGGTGAGATATAACCTATGATGTACCTATGTTATTGCTTAATACGCCTGTGTCTGGTGATTTTGATGACGAATCATCTACGCGCTAGTTGATATTGCCGGTATAATTCATTGCTGGACAGATCTGTAGTCCGCAGGGTGGTTGGCTCCCACAATGACATTAGTTAGAAATTACATAAGTTACTTTCCAAATATAATGTTTCAGTTTTTTTATCATTCTTATCAAATTATTGCTTTTCAGATTTCAAATATTTTTGACAGTTGACAATTATATTTTTTTGACAGTGTATATTTTTTTAATTTAACTTAATTAAATCGGACATCAGTCAATCTAAAATCTGATCTGATGTGTCAAATCAACGATTACCTTGACCAGTACATTGCCTTTTTAAAGCCATGGAAACCTGCCACTGTTCATATACAGAGCTCATAAATTTTTACAAGACACATGACCACCGAGCTAAAGCAACCCGATTGATACTGGTAACGTAAAATCCCTAAATCTTGGCGTAACCAATATTAATGATTTGTTTATAATGAACAGTAACAAACCGTTACGCCTACGCTGCGATCGCTGATTGCTTGAATAGAATTTCATGAAAAATTACACCGATCACAACCAGTGAAGTGAAACAGAATGTTGAATTTTAATGTATTCTTGATCTTACTACTTTAATTTTTAATTTTATCGAAATTTAATTGCCAACATGAAGGGAATAAAATTACTATTCCAAACAAAATTACTGATCACGTGGCTTATAATCATTTGTGAAGGCTCTGTATACCCACTATAGTAACCTAACCTAACATTCTTTAAATATTTGCAATTTACTTTTTCTTCGCCAAGCCATCTTTGCCTGTCAACCATTGACGTGCTGTGTTAATTGGTATAAGGTAACCTTAAAAAAATCACCTTAAAAACGCTCTATGAAAAAAAAAACTTTAGACGTTTCAAATGTGCACTATCGCAGCCAACTCTAGACTTACAAGAACTGAAACGGAAAAGCAGAGAATAGAGTCCGACATCGAGCACCCCTTTCCGGAGAGAAAGGACGTTTTTGCAGGACTATTAATCCCGGAATATTCAGATTTCAATACGTCGTCGAGTTATTTAACGGCGCGCCCTGGATATTTCTAAATTACGCGTGAATTCGCCGGAGTTTATATTTTCAGCGATATTGCTGAAGTTTCGCTATCTGAGCACGGTCTAGTGGGCAGGATGCGCCGCCTCCGGCGCCGTTCGCCGCAGGACGCCGCGCTCCCGCTCTTATCTACGGCCGCTACGGCTCTGTTTAAATACCGGCGCTGCCTCCGTAACCAGCCATGCACGCATTCAGGCCGCTCGGCGATGATGGTAAAGCAACAACGTCAAAATAACGTACTTTTTCTGTTGCTTCGTACACAAACACGACGCCCTTCGCAAAAGGAAAAGTGCGGTACGTGTTTATGAAATTAATTGTAAATAGAACTTGCAGACACCAAATAAATTAAATTTATCTGCAGGCGTATCGTAATAGATTTTAGTTACTACACAGCTATTCATTGTAGCACAAGAACTAAGTAAATAATCTAATATCTTACGACATTGTTAAATATTCTTGATATTATACAGGGTGTCCGGAAATGATGAGCAAAAAATTCAGGGGATAATTCTAGACCGAAAATAAATGCTACCTCTTTCTATAACATTTTTTCCAAAACTGATTATTAACGGAGTTACAGGGTGTTAAAGTTAAATTTTATTAGCAGTTTTTTTTGCAATACCTTTTGCCACACTCATAATATTTTGACGAAATTTCATATATGGGTTTTTTTCGGGAAGAGGATTATAAATTTGCCCACCGTTTTTTCGCATTTTGTAGAGGGCGCCACATACGAGCCTTTGTTTTAATTTGAATGGTTCCAACTTTTTTGTGCTACACTTTATGCGACTTTTGACTGAATATTTTTGTTCTCCTAACCTTTTGACATAAAAAAAGTATACTTTATTTGTTTCGATAAATCTAACCGTTTTCGAGAAAAACGCTAAAATAACATTGCTTGCATGTGATGAATACGAAATCATTTTAATTTATTTTCTACATTAAACATAGCATGCTTTGGAAACAAGCGCTTAGTTGCCTTGGAAACAAGTTTGTGGAGAATTAGTTTTGACAGATAGTAATTTTTGTGAAAATTTGTTGTTACGCTGATGGTGGTTAATGATAAATAATAAAAAAATAACGTCCTCAACAAATAAAGAATGGTTTACTAACAAAATCATAAGGTTAAAATACATAAGTTACTAGAACAATACAAATACAAATTAAACATTCAAATCAAAGGTTCAAAGTGACGTCCTTCCTCTTCAATGCATAAATTAATTCTTCTTAAAAAATTCCGACGAACTCTATGGAATATTCCTTCCTTTTGCTTAATTACCTCACAATTAGCAACAATTCTTTCTCTCAGTTCATCGACGCTATTCACAGGTGTCCTGTATACAAGCGTCTTCAGATAGCCCCAAAAAAAGAAATCGATTGGGTTTAAGTCAGGGGATCTAGGGGCCCACTGTACAAAACCACCGCGTCCTATCCACCTTTCAGGAAAAGTTTCATTTAAGAATTCTCTGGCCGCTAAACTAAAATGCGGTGGCGCGCCATCTTGAAGCAGCCACATTGCATTTCTTAATCCGAGTGGTACATCTTCCAATAGAATAGGTAAGTGGTTTCTTAAAAAATCCAAGTAAACTTCACCATTGAGTCTTTGTGGAAAGAAATGTGGCCCAATTAAGTAGTCCCCTACAATACCGGCCCACACGTTGACGGAAAACTTATTTTGATAACCACGCTCTATTGATAAATTAGGATTCTCATCAGACCAAAAATGCTCATTGTGGAGGTTTATTAAGCCATCATGGCCAAATCCAGCTTCGTCCGTGAAAAGGATATTACGAACAAAATTTTGGTCACCATTATGAAGTATTCTAATTGTATTGCAGAAATTCACACGAGCAGCAGGATCTACGGCAGATAAGGCTTGCACCTTTTGGTAGTGGTACGGATGAAGGTTTTGTTCGCGTATTGTTTCATGTACGGAGCTCTTTGGAATGCCCTCCTGAATAGCAATTTTTCTTATACTTACATTGGGATTATTCTCTATCGAATTCAAAATACGAGCTTCTGCTTCTGCTGTTCTAGTATTCCGTTGTCGACCTACATCAAAAATTCTAGTTTTGAACGATCCAAATTCTCCCAGTCTTCGATGAATAGTACTGAACATTCGCGATTGGGGTAGGTTTCTATTTGGAAATGCTTCGCGATACAAACGTCGTGCTGCAAGAGCATTGCCAGCAGCTAAACCGTAATAATAATGCATGTCCCGCAACTCCACGTTAGAGTAATTGTTGTTCATTTTTATTATTATTTTTATGATAACAATTACTACAAAAGAACTTGTACAAAATTACTATCTGTCAAAACTAATTCTCCACAAACTTGTTTCCAAGGCAACTAAGCGCTTGTTTCCAAAGCATGCTATGTTTAATGTAGAAAATAAATTAAAATGATTTCGTATTCATCACATGCAAGCAATGTTATTTTAGCGTTTTTCTCGAAAACGGTTAGATTTATCGAAACAAATAAAGTATACCTTTTTTATGTCAAAAGGTTAGGAGAACAAAAATATTCAGTCAAAAGTCGCATAAAGTGTAGCACAAAAAAGTTGGAACCATTCAAATCAAAATAAAGGCTCGTATGTGGCGCCCTCTACAAAATGCGAAAAAACGGTGGGCAAATTTATAATCCTCATCCCGAAAAACCCCCATATACGAAATTTCGTCAAAATATTATGAGTGTGGCAAAAGGTATTGCAAAAAAACTGCAAATAAAATTTAACTTTAACACCCTGTAACTCCGTTAATAATCAGTTTTGGAAAAAATGTTATAGAAAGAGGTAGGATTTATTTTCGGTCTAGAATTATCCCCTGAATTTTTCGGACACCCTGTATATAAAAAATTATATGCAAATGATAAAATTCTAGCTTTATTTGTGGCATTGTCGAAAGCGTTTGATTGTGTCAATCATTCATTGCTTCTGAATAAAATCGAACGATATGGCATTAGAGGACTGTGTCACGACTTATTGAGGGACTTTTTAACAAACAGGGAACAATTTTTTCAATTTCTTGGTGTAAACTCAAAACAGCTACCTGTAACAATTGGTGTTCCACAAGGGAGTGTATTAGGACCTCTACTATTTCTGTTATACTGCAATGACTTGGAAAGTTATGTATCAACCTTTTATACTGCATTTGCGGATGACATAACATTGTTAGCTTGCCATAGACAACAAACATATATGACAACATTAACAAATGTAAATCTTAGAAATATACAAGCATATTTCCAAATGAATCGTATTGTGATGAATCAAGAAAAAACTTATTATAATTCCACGCCTTACCTTCTAATTATACTAGTAGTCCTTTGGTATCATTGAATAGGAAATGTATCGAACAGATGACTTGTTTTAAGCTTTTAGGTTTACATATAGACATGCAATTGTCATGGGAAAATTATGTTGATTATGTATGTCAAAAATGTGCGGGTTTATGCTTTGCTCTAAGGAGGTTATATCACACTGCTGATCAAGATGCTACTAGAGTATTTTATCACTCAAATTTCGAATCAATAATTCGCTATGCAATAGTGTTTTGGGCCAACTCGACAGCTTTCAACAGAATGTTTATACTACAAAAACATGCCTTAAGAAATATGTTCGTATTAAGGTATTCTGAATCGTGCAGATCTACTTTTGTAACAAAACGCTGCCTTATTTGTACGTGCTTGAAACTTTAAAATTTGTCAAACAAAACATTTCCAAATTTAAATCTTCAAAATAAATTTCCTGATTATTCTACAAGATATGGAACAAATTTACAATATGACTTGCATAGAAACCTTATAAGTCAAATTCATATTATATGGGTGCATTATTATATAATAAATTACCAGCATCTATAAAAAGCCAAAATTTTACTAGATTTATATTTTTAATAAAGAATATATTACATCAAAATGCTTTCTATTCTGTGAGAAGCTACTTGTCACTCAATTGATAGTTAGCAGTAACTTGGATTTGAGTAAAACTCACTCATTTCTGAGTTTCACTCAGTTGTACTCACAATAGAGTGAAACTGTCACTCAATCGGATCTGGACAGAAATTGATATATTATTGAGTACAATTGAGTGAAATTTGAGTAAATTTTTTTACAATGTACCTTGTAAAACACTAAATAAATAAACAATACCTTTGAAGACTTACACTGGAAGAAATGCGTTTTATTCTTTATTAGAATTCTATATGCCATTATAAGACCATTGTATACTATATGTGACAGTTAAACAGGTGAATATTGGATATAAAACGCGTATTGCTAGCACAGTTGTATAGTGACTATAAACCTTATTCTTTATTAAATTATTGTATAACTAGTATACAACGTTTTTTATACCCTTTACGAAATAATAGCAATAACTGTTATTAAAGTGTTCCATATCGTTATTAGAACATCTAGTACTGGTTATAAGTTTTATAATAATAAATGTATTAAACTGTTGTATACTCTGTATGAGTTAAAAACATATGTCATTAAGTTTTCAGAAATTTTATTGGATAACTGTAATTACAAGCTAAGGTTCTAATGTAAACATACATAAAACATACTTTTAAGCATTAAAAATGATGACAAATCGCTCCCAAAACTGTCCAGTTTATTTTCTTAGCAACGATGCACCCGTATTTTCTTGTATTACATGAGAATTTGCACTATAACTCTTCCACCTTAAGAATGAAGCATCCCCAGAAAGGTTGAGCTTCTTTCCATATAATTTTATTTCCTCTGGTTGATTGACTTTATACCCATGCTCTTCTTTGTCACCGTTAACCTTCTGTTCCTCCATCTTATGTAAAACTTAACATCAGCGATTTCTAATAGGACCTACAAAATAATAATTTTTAAGATTTAGACAAGATTTACATTTGAAAAAACAAAACAATTACAAGCCATAAAACAGTTAGATACTTACATAATAATTTTCCATTTCACACAACGCGATATGATCATGTATCCCACAAAACATGTGCATATACTGTCCATTTTCATCAAACTAGACGTGTGTAAGTCGATGCACAGCGGACTGTCGGAAATTTTACGATTGTTGTATTTTCTCTTCTTGAGTAAAGATAATAAAGACGTTGTGGTTTTGTGTGTTTATTTTGACAATGATTGAACATGTATGGACAATAAAAGTGGACTGTATAAGATAGTTGAGTACCGTTCTGCTTCATGCATAGCATGCTACTGAAATTTTAGAAGGGATGAGCTCGTGCGGCGAACCCTAAATCAGCGGCTGGAATAGCCAGGTTTCTTATTGAGTCGGCGCACTTCGCTCTCGGGTCTGACATATGATTATTATTACAAGACTATGAATATAACTTAACAACGATCATAACCGATTATGCACCGAGAGGTGACGATCACTTAACCATTATAAGATGCGTTTTACACGTTAAAAACGGAAACATATTCAGTATAAGAACGAATAATTCTGTTAATACAATTGTTATATACAAATTCGGATACTGGTCTTTATACAACAAATCTTCCCTACTATACAATTGGAATATAAAGTCTATAACACCTAATAATGTATAAGTAATTCATTATAACCTTTATTTCATAGATGCATAAGGTGTATTAAGCACCTTCCAGTTAAACTCATTGAATAATGAGTATGGAGATGATTGCTTTTGTTTTAATAAAAGTTGTATATTGGTTATAAAAGTTTTAATATGCGCTATACACATTATTCTAGATAAACAGTTTAATAAGCCCATTTCTGTCAGTGTAGGTTTTACAAACTCGATAACTTTAAGAGATTGCGTTTTAGTTTAGCAACATTGCACAGCAGGGCTACCAACCCCATCATATCACATGTCTCGCCCGCATGGGACAACTAAACGCCTCCGATTAATTGGTAAAATTTCTAGCACCGGAGTTAAGCAACTGCCACCACGCGTTCTGTTATAATCTAAGACTTCGGCGCCCGATAATTGGAAACCGCAGAGGTACTGAATCACTAAATATATAGCAAATAACAAGTGAACATCGGTCCTATCTGGTCCCCGGCGGCGGCAACTTGGAAACTAATTACGGGCTGATTGATACATAGCAACCCCCGGGCTTGATAGCGAGAGTTTCATCACAGCTTCCAAACCGTCCCGTTCCTTGGGATCCGGGAGGCGGATTGCCATTCGAAACACAGGTAAAATTAAACAATTTTTACAGATTTACAGAGTTAACAGTAATTTAATAAAAAATTTGTCGTAAAAGAAATAGGAAGTGTAAGCAGTGTTATGATTTGCTCATGATAAAATAAACCATACAAAAAAGAGACCAAAATGTAATTTTTTTTAAATAAATTAAGAGATATTTTCTTAAAATATAGAAAAAACTAACAAAAAAGGAATGTGAAACACAGAAAAGATTAAAATGAAGGATACATTTAAATGTAGAATAAGTTTTGTAGCAATATAAGATAAAATCGTTCAATGAAACGTATCAAGCTGTCAAAATCATGATAAAAATTTAATTTATAAGTTAAATAGCTGAGAAAATGCATTCATGTAATATAAAAAAGTTAAAAATCATAGTAAAGAATAATTTATTAAAGTCAGATACTATGCTAGTCTACAGGTTTAAACAAATTTGAAAAATTTAAAAATTTTGACAAGTTGATCAACGCATGGAGAATTTCACCCATAAATGAAAAACATGCAATAAATCATGAATAAAATTAAAGTATAGCGTACCTACAATATGAATTTATGAGTGAAATTAAACTTAAGCCATTGTAAAAAGTTTCATGTAACGTTTTATTACTGATAGATCCATGTATCTTCAAAAATTTGAATAATTGTAGATTTAAAAGCATTGTTGAATTGCAAAATAGTTTGTGCAGTATGTAAAGACCTTCTAAACAGAAGAGAAGACAGAAATAAAGGAAACCACAGCCTGTAGTTGAGTCAACTCTATACAGAATAAATAATTACAAAATATTAAAAATGTATGGCGCCCAAAATAAATAGAATCATAAATTAAAATTCAATCATTTTCATTCATACAAAACAAACAACAAAACAAACAGTTAACAGTTCGCCAGTTTAGTCACAGACGCGGTATACTTGGATAATCAAAACTGTTTCCTTAATGCACTTGAACTATTAAAATAAGTGATTTTACAAAGATCTGATATTTATTATCCCATCGAAAACATTTTACTTGTAAATTAGTTCCCACAAATAAATTCCAAGTGTTGTCTNCATGATAAAAATTTAATTTATAAGTTAAATAGCTGAGAAAATGCATTCATGTAATATAAAAAAGTTAAAAATCATAGTAAAGAATAATTTATTAAAGTCAGATACCATACTAGTGTACAGGTTTAAACAAATTTGAAAAATTTCAAAATTTTGGGAAGTTGATCAACGGATGGAGAATTTCACCCATAAATGAAAAACATGCAATAAATCATGAATAAAATAGTATAGGGTACCTACAATATGAATTTATGAGTGAAATTAAATTTAAGCCATTGTAAAATGTTTCATGTAACTTTTTATTACTGATAGATCCATGTATCTTCAAAAATTTGAATAATTGTAGATTTGAAAGCGTTGTTGAATTGCAAATTTGTGTATAAACTTTAAAAGTTTTCTATGAATCGGTAGACCTAAAAACATTTCAATCGTTAAGCTACATAAACAGGAAAGGACTGTTAAAATTGTGAAAAAAAGTTTAATTTTGAAGGCAATGAATAAATATACAGGCAGAAAATCAACCTGTATAGCATAATTTAGTCAAAATTAAGTAAAATTTGTTGGAAGTTTAAGAGTTATCATGAAAATGCTCAGAAAAGTTAATAGAATCTAAATATATAAAGATCATGCGGATTAGAACATGCATAAGGTCAGTATTTTAGAATAAAAATTCTCAAAAATTTAGTTTAACATTTCAATAAAAACGAGTCATTTGTTTTTAGTTCAATAAAAGTAAAAATCGAACTCGAAGTCGCCAGTCTCTCATAAGATTCCAAGCAAGAAACATCGTTAATTTTGTACCTGAAATAACAAAAGCATATCAGTAAGAATCAGCAAGTTAGTTAAAATTACCTATCTAGATACCAGAATCGCTAAATGTCAGTCATTTTGAGTGATGCCAAATGTCAGAAGCAAACAGTATTCACACAGTGTTGAAATCCATAAAAGTTTTTGATCACAACGAGTAGTACACATAAAGTTTCGACACTTCAATTTGAATAAGGAATATATTGTGAAATAAATAAAATCATAAAATGTAGTGCAGTGGGAGCAGCACAGTTTCTGGAAATTCACGTACGAGTTTCAAAACGATCAGGCAGCCCTATGAACCGCAGGTAGCAGAGGAATGCATCACAGATCCGGAATTCGACCATGAAACCAGCGTAACGACAAACAGAATTGTGAGTTGTCTATCTATAAATTTCTTCAAATTAAACACATAAATTTCAAAACAATCGCATATGCATACAACATAAAATCAAATTTCATTTCTAAAAGTTTAATATGTCGACATAAAATTTTCATGTCATAACATTGCAAATATAGATAAAAGTGGGAAATTTAGTGTAATTATTATTAACTTACGTTAAGTAGAAATTTGTCAATTATAAAGTTTCATTTGAAAAGTTGTAATATATCCTGATTTGTAAACTTTGAATCTATCTTTAATTTTAAAATAAATTTAAGTATAATTAGACAAAAAATAAATAAAGGAAACCACGGCCTGTAGTTGAGCCAACTCTATACAGAATAAATAATTACAAAACATTAAAAATTTATGGCGCCCAAAATAAATAGAATCATAAATTAAAATTCAATCATCATTTTCATTCATACAAAACAAACAACAAAACAAAACATAATAGCAGGTCCTCTTTGACAGTTCGTCAGTTTAGTCACAGACGCGATATACTTGAATAATCAAAACTGTTTCCTTAAGGCACTTGAACTATTAAAATAAGTGATTTTACAAAGATCTGATATTTATTATCCCATCGAAAACATTTTACTTGTAAATTAGTTCCCACAAATAAATTCCAAGTGTTGTCTCTACCTGGAGCAATGAACTCATTGAAGATTGAATTTTATAATAAGCTGTAACTGAATTCAATTCGACGCAGGTAGCCGTTCTCTTATATCTACGAATGTACCTTACACTCTTAAATACCTAATAAAGATAAGAACAACAATAGCAATACGCTTCCCGTCGCAAATACCGAAAAGCAGGTGCTCTTTAGAAACTTGGAAACAACAGACTGCTATATTACTGCTCCTCTATCGCTTTCCTAAGTGATTTCGTCCAGCGCTTTGTTAAAAATGAAGATCGTAAAGATAAGGAGGACGCTGTAATAACGAACTACGTTCTAATAAAAGGACATGCAGGAATATGACTCTTCAAACCGTCAGGACTAATGGAATCAGATGGCGGTGGAGACCGTTTTATTGTAAAAAAAACTTTTATGTCACGGGCGATGTGTCGTGCGCGTTCACTATTTTATTCTATTAAATTACGCCCGCAAAAAGGGGCAGACAGATAAAAAGGAAAGTTATTTATCCGCCCGCATTGTTAAGTGTGGCGAGGCTGGTGTTATCTTGGAAATTTCGGTGCGCGACGTAAATTTTTTGATAATAAATTTGAGTTTTCCTTCCATAAAGTACGGAGCCTTTGTCCAGGATGTGTATAGAAAAGAATGGCGTTCTTAATAAAACTGTTGTATTTTATATTCAATAGCAGCTGTACTAAAGTTTTAAAAATCATTTATGTATTTTTTCGGAAGGGTAGTAACATTTTTTTAAGGTTCTCCTAAACATTGAAACAATTCAAACTGTAGTAAGTTTCATTATAGCTGAAAAATTAAAATTCAAAAGTGTAGTAAAAATTTTCAAAGGTCTGTTAATATTTGAACTGAAAGCACACACTTTTCATCATTTGCTGTTATTGTTTTATTGTTAATAAGAATTACATAATCAAAGCTTTAGTAAATATCAGCTGTGCAAAATTTTTCCTTTAATAATAATCATTACAATTTTTTTATATAATATTTACTTAATCAAAACTACTATAAGTATCAGCTGTAGTTGAGAAGTTAATATTCGAAGGTACAAGTTATTCAAAGGTTCATTAATAATTAAACATTAGTAACATACTTTTCAGAACTACAGAACGTATCAATTACTGTAATATTAATATTGAAAGGCGTAGTAAAACTCTTTAATGTTTTATCAATATTTAGGTAAACAAATCAGAAGCACATTTTTAATAACTTGCTCTTATTGTTTTATTCAAAATATTAATTGTATAATTAAAACTACAGCAAGTCAAGTTCAAAAGAGTAGCAGCATTTTTCAAAGTTGTATCTATATTTAAACAATTGAAAGCACCCAATAATTATGTAATTAAATCTGTAGAAAATGTAGACTGTTTGAAATTAATATTTGAAAATGTAGTACCTGAATATTTTAAATGATGTATCAGTAGATAGAGGGTGTCCTAAATTTCGCGTCTCGAGCCCATAATAGACAAACGAAAAACGACAGTGAAAATCTGTTTAAATGGCGTGAATCGGGACTCGCTAAGATTCGTTTTACACTTAAAAATATTTTTTTTGAAAATTTGGAAAATAAAAAAAAATTACGTCAACTTTTTTTGTGATATCTATTTTTTATGAAATTTTTTTGTGCAGACATTTTTTCTCTAACCATTCCCCTTAAAAAGTTACAATAGCAAACATTATACAAAAATGTATCCTATTGTATTGTAATTGCTCAAGACTTAATCAACATTACTGTGAAAAACAATCGCTGTAACTCCTGTCACAAATTTGTTTACATATTAGTGGCTATGTTCTTCTTAAAAAAGGTCACTCCACGAAGAAAAATAGAACAATACACAATAATGACAGTTAAATAGGATAACCAAATATAGAAAATATTAAACAATTTTAATTGTAACTAATAAATATAACAATAACTAATAACATACAAAAAAAAATATAAAATTTTCGATATGCATACCTCCTACTTCTAAGCATTTATCCAACTTTTCCTAACTTCCCTTGTTACTTTAAACGTTTCTCTTGAAGGATTCTCACAAACATGTCGAATCTTTTGCTTTAAATGCTTCAAACTTCTCGTGGGTGTCTTATATACTTGTTTTTTAATTGTTCCCCATAAAAAATAGTCTAGGAGCGCAAGTCTGGAGACTTTGAAGTTAATTCTACAGGCTCATTAATTCCAATCCACTTTGTTCCGAAAGTATTTTTTAAATAGTCTGTATAGTCTGCAACTATTTTAGCTGTATGTGGAGGAGCACCATCGTGTTGCAACCACATGTTCGACTTGAGCATGTTCGAACAGTGCTGAAAGCTCCTCTTGCAAAAACTGTAAATAGCTATTAGCGTTCAATACATTTTCATAAAAGTATGGACCAATTAAATGCATTCCAATAATGCCACACCAAACATTTATACCATAATGGCTCTGATTTTGAATGGGATTAACATAGTGTGGATTTTCAGTAGCCAAGTAATGTTCGTTTCTTTTATTTGGCTTGCCATTAGTTATAAAACGCTCTCATTGGTCCAAAGAATGTGTTGTAAGGGTCTATTATCTATTTCCAATTTAGCCATTATTTGGGCTACATAATTAAGTCTTTTTTGAGCATGTAGGTATGTCAGTTAAGTGCACTAAGTTATTTAGCCTATAGTCATGGTAACTATTGGAGCTCAAAATTCTTTGCGCAGAGCGTCTTTTTAAATTTATTGAAAAAGTGGCCTGTCGTATTTCTAGAATTTTCCTCAAAATATTATAATACCCCAGCTACGGTAATATCGTTACACACTGATTTTGAAATTGCTTTCCCTTTTCTTGATGAAAATGTATTTTCGTTAGCACGCAAAATTCGTTCTAATCTGACAAATATTGTTGGGTTAACAGCTTGACGCTCTGGATATCTCTCATGATATAAGCTAGCAGCTCTTCTGGCATTTTTGTGACATTCGCCATAAATTAAAATCATGTCAACTTTTTCATTGTTTGTGAACATTTTTTAATTTTTAGCAACTACTTACTAGTTCGTTTATCATGCAAAATAGTGTTTGACAGAAACTAATATGTAAACAGATTTGTGACAGCAGTTTTAGCCGTAGTTTTCACAGCAATGTTGATTAAATCATGATTAATTCCAATATAGTAGGATACATTTTTGTATACTGTTTGTTATTGTAACTTTTTAAGGAGAAGAGATAGAGAAGAAATTTCTGCACAAAAAATGTTCATAAAAAATTGATAATTTTAGTTATCATAAAAAATGGCTATGTTCGTGGAAAAAAGTTTTTTATTTTCCGAATTTAAAAAAAAATGTTTTTCAAGTGCAAAACAGACCTTAGCGAGTCCCAATTCACGCCATCTAAGCAGATTTTACTGCACTGAAAGAAATGGGCTTATTAAACTGTTTATCTAGAATAATGTGTATAGCGCATATTAAAACTTTTATAACCAATATACAACTTTTATTAAAAAAAAGCAATCATCTCCATACTCATTATTCAATCAGTTTAACTGGAAGGTGCTTAATACACCTTATGCATCTATGAAATAAAGGTTATAATGAATTACTTATACATTATTAGGTGTTATAGACTTTATATTCCAGTTGTATAGTAGGGAAGATTTGTTGTATAAAGACCAGTATCCGAATTTGTATATAACAATTGTATTAACAGAATTATTCGTTCTTATACTGAATATGTTTCCGTTTTTAACGTGTAAAACGCATCTTATAATGGTTAAGTGATCGTCACCTCTCGGTGCATAATCGGTTATGATCGTTGTTAAGTTATATTCATAGTCTTGTAATAATAATCATATGTCAGACCCGAGAGCGAAGTGCGCCGACTCAATAAGAAACCTGGCTATTCCAGCCGCTGATTTAGGGTTCGCCGCACGAGCTCATCCCTTCTAAGATTTCAGTAGCATGCTATGCATGAAGCAGAACGGTACTCAACTATCTTATACAGTCCACTTTTATTGTCCATACATGTTCAATCATTGTCAAAATAAACACACAAAACCACAACGTCTTTATTATCTTTACTCAAGAAGAGAAAATACAACAATCGTAAAATTTCCGACAGTCCGCTGTGCATCGACTTACACACGTCTAGTTTGATGAAAATGGACAGTATATGCACATGTTTTGTGGGATACATGATCATATCGCGTTGTGTGAAATGGAAAATTATTATGTAAGTATCTAACTGTTTTATGGCTTGTAATTGTTTTGTTTTTTCAAATGTAAATCTTGTCTAAATCTTAAAAATTATTATTTTGTAGGTCCTATTAGAAATCGCTGATGTTAAGTTTTACATAAGATGGAGGAACAGAAGGTTAACGGTGACAAAGAAGAGCATGGGTATAAAGTCAATCAACCAGAGGAAATAAAATTATATGGAAAGAAGCTCAACCTTTCTGGGGATGCTTCATTCTTAAGGTGGAAGAGTTATAGTGCAAATTCTCATGTAATACAAGAAAATACGGGTGCATCGTTGCTAAGAAAATAAACTGGACAGTTTTGGGAGCGATTTGTCATCATTTTTAATGCTTAAAAGTATGTTTTATGTATGTTTACATTAGAACCTTAGCTTGTAATTACAGTTATCCAATAAAATTTCTGAAAACTTAATGACATATGTTTTTAACTCATACAGAGTATACAACAGTTTAATACATTTATTATTATAAAACTTATAACCAGTACTAGATGTTCTAATAACGATATGGAACACTTTAATAACAGTTATTGCTATTATTTCGTAAAGGGTATAAAAAACGTTGTATACTAGTTATACAATAATTTAATAAAGAATAAGGTTTATAGTCACTATACAAATGTGCTAGCAATACGCGATTTATATCTAATATTCACCTGTTTAACTGTCACATATAGTATACAATGGTCTTATAATGGTATATAGAATTCTAATAAAGAATAAAACGCATTTCTTTCAGTGTGTCGTTTTTCGTTTGTCTGTTATGGGCCAGACACGCGAACATTGGGACACCCTGTACATAATCAGTTATTATAAAATTAATATTGGAAAGTATAGTTAAATATTTCAAAGGTTTATCAATATTTAAATAATTGAAAGCATACATTTGAGAATCTGCTCTTCCTATTTTCTTGATAATAATAATTACCATAATCTGTATAATATATCAATTGTTCAAAAAACTTACTGTTACTTTTTTTAGAATAATGACTTTAAATGAGATTAAAAATATTAATAGCTTTACATTTACATCACTAAAAAGCATATCTAGATATGCGTTTTCATTGCAGCAGTTGTTTACTAGGCTAGAGTAGCGGTTAGAATTTTTATAGGAAAATTGCAACTTAGTTGCAGAACAGCCTAGACAAGTAAACACGAACATGCGAAGGCTCAGTGAAAACAATTGCCACATAAAATATTCATAAATACGAACATAAACCGAGGGTAATAAAGATGTTATCAGAGCAAACATTTAGTAGATACATTCGTTATGGCGACGAAACAATTACATGTTGTGAACAAATTTGCATAAACATTTTAAAATGATTTTAATGAGATGTCAGTTGTCCAGAGGGAAATTGTAGGTATTGCTGTCGTAAATTGTGAATTAATATAAAATCAATATCTTAATTTTCACTTGTTTTCTTATATTGGAAAGTGAATCTGCAGGATACATCAAATGGTTGGTCTGCTACTTTAGTATCCAGATTTAAATAATTTATTTTTTGTCTTTATAATCATCTACAGATGTCAGATGTCAGTGCATTTTCTTAAATTATTTCGAAAAAATCATATATATCGATGACCTAATTCACAAGCAGTTAATATGACATTTTTTTAATAAAAAAAAGTAGATATTACCAAGATAAATCCTCTAGTTTTTCTATTCTCAAATATAATTATTTTTGGAAGAATATAAAAGACTGAGGAACCTTCTGCTACTAAACAAATGCTAATCAATCACCAAATCAAAGCCCTTCTGGACTACTAGGTCATTGACGTGTGTAATAAATTAAACAGGCGGATCCAGATCGCTTAAGTGCGTTATTTGCTGCTTCTTGGATAATGAACCATTTCCTTTTTGTCTATTAGTTACGCTGCGTGTTGTGTAAATCGGGAAGAATCCGTTCGGAACTTTGCCACATACACTAAGAGCTAAGTTTCGGCCAGATTTATCATATGAAACTTTGAGGGCATAAATCTAAGCAGCCGCTTAACACAAAAAGATTACGCGTAGGATTTCGGCCGCTGGCGGAACACGTATTTTACGGGTAATATACTTTTGAAGATGGAAGTTGTTTTGCCTCTTATCGAAAATTGTCTGAAGCTATTTGTAGAATAGAAATATCCAATATACAGTGTGTATCAGTTAAATGGAATAAATTCAATAATAAATATATGGGGGCGTGTTCGAAAAAATGCTCGGTCACGTCGATTGGTATTTTTAGTTGCGCATTTTTTTTCAACAAAAACTTTTTGTGCAGGGTGTGTCATGTAACAGTGGTCAATACCAACTTTCTTATTTTAAATGCAACACCCTGTATATTATTCAATTTATGGATTATTCAGAAAATTCTAGACATATTTCATGTACAATGTCATATACCTATCTTCAACTGTTTCGGAAATATTAAGTGTTTCCAGATTTATTGCAAAAATTAACATTAAAAAAGAAAATTATTTAATTTAATAAAACAGAAATTCGTTACAACACACGCAACAACTATTAAGTAATACGGTTTATTTATTGATAATGTAAACAAGCAAGAAAAAAACGTTAATGTCAATCTAGGAGATGTTAAAAATGCTCGCCGCGAACGTCTTGGCAACAACCTAATCTTAAATATAAATTTCTTCTAACGTTACTAAACATATCTCAGGCGTGACCGATCCAATCGTAAACGTTATTCGTCTTCTTAAGTCAACGAAGTCGAGGGGTATAGTTTTGTATACAATGCTTTTGGCATATCCCCATAAGAATAAGTTTAGTGGTGTCAGATCAGGAGATCGTGCTGGCTATTCCATCGATCTTCGCCTCCCTATCCACCGATTGGGAAATATTCGGTTGAGGTACTGCCGAACATTGATTTGGTAATGGAACGGTGCTCATCTTGCAGAAACCATATTATATTTGCTGGATCTGGTGGGCTTGCTGGATCAGGATATAAATTTGTCAAGGTTGGCACGACATTATTTTGGAGCAGTGCTAAATAATTATCGCCATTCAAATTGTCACCAATGAAAACCTATGATATGATCTACAATTCCTGCCCAAACATTAACCCTTTCAGGGTATTGCCTATGTTCTTCTGTAATCCCGTGACGATTTTCCCTAGACCAATAGCGGCAATTTTCACATTGTTATTTAACATCGCTATCATTTGTTCACAAAAATACGTTCTCCTCCATGAGCGCCTGAGTTAGTTTCATTTTATAGGGATGCATTTTATTTGGGTCTGCTTTTCGACTAGACGTATGTGAGTTTTCCTCAAACTCAAGCATAATATCCAATATGATACCATCGCTTATTGCATGGGTAGCTGCTTTTTTATCTGCCTTACATGTCCAAGCTCGCGAATCTGCCTCTCTATTTTACTAATTGTCCCTTGGGATATAGGCAACAAATTTGGAAATCTTTAATGAAATAAGCGAGCAATTTCCTTTTGTATCCGTGTATTATCTCCATAACCAATCATCTGTAGAATTGTTATTTTGTGCATTTCTTTTAAATTAACCATTTTTCGGATATGCAGTTAACGAAATTCAAACGACTATAAAGGCGGTTTTCCACTAAACGGACAAAACAAAAACAAAACACAAACTTGTGTCGAATAAAACGGAACTGTAATTTTTCGCAAACTTTTTAAAGACTGGCGTGTTTTACGACAGTTGGAGTTTTATTTTTCGGGTTCCGCTCGAAAGCGGTCACATCAAAAGGTTTCGACGTGTTTTGAAACTCAAGTGTGTTTATTGGAAACGGTCGTGTTGTGTTTTCTATTTAAGTGATTCAACTCAATATCTATGTTCCGTTTTCTTCTTCCCAAAAACAATATTTTAATCATTAATGAATTATAGCTATTAAAAAATATATATGTGTACGGTTAAGGTGTTTACTTGGCTAGTATGCAAACTAACTAACTAACCAAATAAACACTTTAACCGTACATATATACACTTACTTTTTTTCCAAGGACTTCAGTATAAACCAGCCATAACTAAGAATAAAAAAATCTTCTCTAAACATGTTGGTTGGTTATTGGAAAAATGTGTTCTGACTTCTTCGCGACAACCAGTGGAAAAGGACCGAAAACAAAAACAAAACTCGAACAAAATGTAGCCCG
>NW_019416748.1:212287-215359 GCF_000390285.2 Anoplophora glabripennis | reverse complement strand
TACAATTGATCCTAGGATAACAGAGATTTTAGAAAGTGACGACAATTTACTAGAAAATGAAATAACCTTCCAACAAGATGGTGCGCCCCCGCACTATGCTGCTGCTGTGCGACAATTTTTGGATGACCATTTCCCGGGGCATTGGATTGGCAGAAGAGGTCCCGTCGAATGGCCACCAAGATCTCCGGATCTGTCCCCTTTGGACTTTTTTCTGTGGGGTCATTTAAAATCACGAGTGTACGCCACTCAGCCGGAAACATTGCAAGTGCTACGTCAGAGAATTGTAGAAGAATGCCGATTAATAACTGCGGATGTCTTTAATAATGTTCGAACAGAATTTGAAAACAGACTGTATTATTGTTTGGAAGTTAACGGGGGTCATTTTGAGCAATTCATCAAATAAATCTGATTTATTATTTGCTTCAGCTTTTTTATTTCATTTCTGACTTTTTTGTAAACTGATAGACACATCAATAACAATTAGGTAATGCGGTCATGTGTAGTAGATGAAAAACTTATTAGTGGTGGGCATTTGTGTAGAAATTACTACGCGTAAGTTGGTTTGTCATCTTTTCGTTTGTAACCAATAATTCTGTCAAATCTCAACCGATTTCTAAAAACGGTACGTCACTGTATTCGCAATGAAAAGGGCTTTAAAATGATGTGCCACAAGTGGGGTAGTTGCATTTGAAATTTTTAAGTTGGGGTTGCTAGGCATTAGGGGGATGGACATTTCGAGTTGGCTTGACTGTCAAAAAAGCTCCCCCCAAGAACAAAAATCGACGGGTCTCGGCGAATTTTGAAATATTATTCGGTTTTCCAATTATAGGGGGGGTCAAATTTTCGTTGGGATACGCTGTATGTACGGTTAAGGTGTTTACTTGGCTAACGAAACTTTAACACTTTAACCATACATATATACACTTACTTTTTTTCCAAGGACTTCAGTATAAACCAGCCATAACTAAGAATAAAAAAATCTTCTCTAAACATGTTGGTTGGTTATTGGAAAAATGTGTTCTGACTTCCTCGCGACAACCAGTGGAAAAGGACCGAAAACAAAAACAAAACTCGAACAAATGTAACTCGCTTGATGGAACCAAGAATTATGGGTTTGTTTCAGTTTTGTTTTTGTTTTTTAGGTTCTAGAAAACACAAACAGGACATAAACTCAACTGTCTGTTTAGTGGAAAACCGCCATGACACTGACAACTACTGTCATGCAGGCAGACAACACGTTACTAAGGTCGGGTGTTTTAAACAAAAGTAAACAAAACTATTTATAGTTCTTTTTTATTTCATATCAGTAAAAAAGAACGTTGAAATGGTTTATGCTTACTACTTTCTCATTATCAAGAGCCAAATGGGAAATAAGTACTGAGTGTGTTGTAGCAAATTTCTGTAAGTAGTATTATACTATAGTAGATCATTATTCCACTCCAATTTTTATTTTTATTCCTTTCTCGTATAATAACTTTCTTCTGTTATTTGTTTTCTTTTCGTGCTTAAGTATGATTTTAAAGACCTTTTCCAGAATCTGGAAGGTAGGTACATTCTCTTATGGGACACTAGAGTGATTATGTAACAAAAGAAGCCAAAATGATTCTTTTTGATGAGAATGTTAGATTGAAAAACATTTACATAAGTGAGTAAGACAAGAGTTGTAAAAAATTTGTCAATGTTCCACTCGCATTTTTCAAGGCTGGCGATACAATCAACCTACCAGACTTGTCATCGCGCACATATCTTACCTCCTGAAATAAACCCGCAGATAAACCATAGAAAAATAAGGATAAAATCTTGAGTAATTGTTAAAATATTTTTCATCACGATTGCATCTGTATCCCCTCCCTAACACACCGTGAAGGAACCTTCCCTCGGCTTATCACCGCCATTTATCACACACAAAAACGTGAAAGTTCAAAAGACACACGAACAAATCGCATATACCATGAAACAAAAGAAATTAAAGCCGCCGCCCTTAATCCTAATAAACTTCACGGAATTTATAGGCCCTCTTACACTAGAGCGCCGCGTTCTTGGCGATTACGGTTAAGGGTAAATTATTTATGGCCGGCCGTTAATAAAACAAATCGATTTATGTTTCGGGAGCTATCACAAACAAAGGGCTATTAATTACGGCTCTGAATTATCGCCATTAATGTAGTTGGGATTTGATACCATCATCCTCGCGATATTAAAAAGGCATGGCGATATCGCAGCGTGGAGTTTTATCTAGTTCAGTTGTTTTGTTGCCTCCACGGTGGCCGGTGAATTATGAAGATTTATTATTTCTTATATATTCAGCCTTGGAATATAAATAAATGTATTAACAGCATGTGTTTTGCACATTAATGTTGCGCTCATTTTTTTTATTTCTTCGCCTACTGACACTTACAAAATTGCGATATGTGCTGGTTTAATGGCGTTTTATTGCTTGTTCTCCACTGTCCTGCATAATAATGTAGTTGATACAGTGTGTTCATGTGAAAGTCAGATTAGAATATCCGCGATAATTTTTAAGATGCAAGCGCACCAAGAGGCGAAAGCAGTAAGCTCCTAAACAAGGTAATTTTGACATTGCCGTTCGTGTTTACACGTTCATTTGAACAACATTTGTCTTATTTGCCATTATTATTAGTAATTTTGTTATCAAACTGCGGTTATTTGACTTTTGTGTTATTTTATAGGTTTCAAATATTTCATAAATAAATTTTAAGGCAAGTATTTATGTCTACTTTATTTGTCTCTAGCATTACAATGTAATGTACATTTTATTAAGTTATAACTATGAACTTATCCGTTGTGGAATACATTTCCTATTTACATATATGCTAACGAAAACTCTCGTTGTATATTAGAAGGAGAGGCAGTTTTTAAGGCTGATCATGTGGTACTATATGGGAAAATTGAGCAAAGTTAATTTAAATTTAGAAATTTATATTATGTCTGCAGACTAGTGCCCTTACTTACTAACAACCCTCATGAAATTCAGGGAGTATTATCTATCGGCAATAATATTTTGAAAATTTCTTCAATGGTTTGATGAAAACTTAATTCTGGATTTTTCTT
>NW_019416748.1:193644-209908 GCF_000390285.2 Anoplophora glabripennis | reverse complement strand
TTTAACTCATACAGAGTATACAACAGTTTAATACATTTATTATTATAAAACTTATAACCAGTACTAGATGTTCTAATAACGATATGGAACACTTTAATAACAGTTATTGCTATTATTTCGTAAAGGGTATAAAAAACGTTGTATACTAGTTATACAATAATTTAATAAAGAATAAGGTTTATAGTCACTATACAACTGTGCTAGCAATACGCGTTTTATATCCAATATTCACCTGTTTAACTGTCACATATAGTATACAATGGTCTTATAATGGTATATAGAATTCTAATAAAGAATAAAACGCATTTCTTTCAGTGTAGATATTCCTTAAATAAATTTTTCACATAAACTCGTATTTGATGCACTTGTACCTAAATCAGAGGAAATGTCCTCATTGCTGAGTGAGTTTAAATGTATATTATTAATTTCGAGAAATAAAAAACCTAGTCTGAGAGAAAAATGACAATAATATTTAAATTTAAATCATATTAGAGAAAAGTAAACTCTAAATTGGCTTTATATACTCAGAATAGAGTCAAAAGTCACTCAATTGATAGTTAGCAGTGACTCGGATTCGAGTAAAACTCATACATTCTGATGCCATAGTTTCACTCAGTTGTACTCATGCTAATAGAGTGAAAATTTCACTCATTGGGGTATGGACAGAAATTGAGTATAATTGAGTGAAATTTGAGTTAAATTTTTATACAGTGTAGCTCGTTATAAGAGATTTTTAAGAGAGTTTAAGAGAGTTTTTCAACTAAATTTATAAAAACTTCAACTTATCAGCTATAATAAAGGAAAAACCAGTTGTATTATCAATTGTAATTGTAACTAAAACGTATATTCAAGTAATGAAACTGGATTTGATAACTTAGGTCCTCTACTTGCACACAAAACAACAAAAACAACAAATGTTTCCTTTCTGATAATATCAACAAAATAAAGACGTCCGAACTCTTTTCATACATGAATCTTTCTCGTCTGGCAATCAAAGAAAACAAAAAACGATGATTAATTCCCAGACTTGATATTTTCCGTTACGCTAGATAAATCTAGTGTTCCCACACAAGCCCATTAATAAAATGTAGTCACATTGCGACAACCCAAAGAATCGATCACTGATAACAATGTACTGCAGTAGCCATAACTTTATATATTATGCATAAGTCTGGCGTCTAGTTACCATCGTCCTGCACTGAACCCAGGATTTTGTCCGTTGATAGGAGAGGTCAGATGAAATGTTAAATAATTCTTAGTTCAGCTGCTTCTTTTATGACATAAAATTTCTACACCAACCTATTAAAACTGGAAAATCAATTTTACGGTAAGCAATATACAATATTTTATTATTATTGCCAAATAAGCAATTATTGATTTTTTTTTGTTTTGCTGGCAACCTTTACAATCTTTTCTTTACTGTTACAAACTACTACACTTTGCCGACGTTTCTTCGCTTTTATTATGCCGTCCTCAGGACGCGTTGGGTTTTGTAAACCGGAAACTGTAATTATGTATTTTAAATACTTATGGAATTGGGAATATTAATATTTTCATTGCGAAAATAAAAAAATAAATTTATATCTAAAATGTCCTTATTTTTAATTTATCTCAACACAGAGTCCTGAGATATACCAAAAAAAAAAGAACAACTAGAGGGCGCCAACAACTATTTTTTGTTTGTCGGTAAACTTGCTTACTGTTATAATACTGTTATTCATATTGTTATTTTTAATATTTATATTATTTCTTTTGTATATAATATATGTATATAAGTACTTATGGGAAAATTATGAATGAAGGTAAGCTATTTGTAGGATATGATTATTGTACCGTTTTTGATGCTATTGAACTCCGTCGTTGTTTTAAATGCAACGGTTTTCATCATTTTGCTGCTAAGTGTAAATCAAAGGAATATATTTGTCCGCGCTGTGCTCAAAATCATCCCTTAAAAGAATGTAAGTCTGAGGTGCTCTGTTGTATTAACTGCTATAATTTAAAAAAAAAGAAAGACTCCAAGTATTCTAATATTGACATTCATCATGCAGTATGGGACACTCAATGTTATGCCTATAAACAAAATCTAGATATGTTTAAGTCCAGTATACTTGACCCGCAATAGCAACCAATGAAATGCTCTACTTCAAAATCTATTAGTACAAGTCTTATTTGTTATTACCAAAATGTTCGCGGGTTACGTACTAAAACTCAAAAACTCTTTTTATCTACATTAGCAGCTACACACTATGACATGATCGCTTTTACTGAGTCATGGCTAAATAGTGACTTTACTAATTCTGAACTCTTTGACATACGCCTATACGATACCTTCCGTTGTGATCGTAAGTACGAGTCTATTACTGCAAATAGAGGTGGTGGTGTTATTCTTGCTGTGAATAGAGCTTTAAATCCAATTCTGATTGATCTCGATACCGTATGTGATATATTTCGGGAACTAGTCATGTTAGATATATTATGTGTAAAAATTAATTTTTTAGGCAACATTGTGCACGTCCTTGTTTTATATATCCCTCCTAGAACAATATGTGATACATACGATATTTTATTTGATGCCCTTGAATCACTTTATCACATTTTCGATTCTAATATTTTAATTTTAGGTGATTTTAATATTCCTGATACGTCAAACCTCCAATGCTCTGTTAATAAGTCATTAAATAATTTTATGCAATTTTTTAATTTAACTCAAAAGAATCAAATTTTAAATAAAAATTATAGAATTCTTGACTTAATTTGTAGTAACTTTGATGATTGTGTTGTTTCTAGAACTGATGATCCACTTTTGAATGAGGATGATCATCATCCTGCACTCATAGTCACATCTACACTTCCATCTACCAATGATAATGCGTTTCCGCTTGAAAATAAGCACATTTTAAATTACAAAAAGTGTAATTTTAATTTATTATATCAGGAAATTACTAATTCTGATTGGTCATATCTATCCAATTTTAATAGTGTAGATGATATGCTAAACGAATTTTATAATGTACTGAATTTATTGTTACACAAATACGTACCTATAAAAAAGGAATCTTATGGACATTATCCGGTTTGGTTTAGTGGCAAAATTATTAATAAAATTAAATTAAAAAATAAACTTTGGCGTAAATATAAATCCACAAATAACATTGATGATTACAGCAGATTTAGAGAATTAAGAACTGAAGTTAAATATTGCATTGGTTTAGCATTTAAAAATTATCAAAATTCAATAGTTAATGATCTATCCTCTAATCCTAAAAGATTTTGGTCCTATATTAATTCAAGATCTAATTCTACCTCTATTCCATCTTGTATGAATTATAATAGTATCCAGTTAAATAATCCTTCTGATATTGTCAATGCTTTTGCCAATTATTTTTCGGATTCTTTTTTACCTAGTCACAATGTTAATAGTTGTTCGCCCACATTGCCCTCTGTTGGCTCTAATACTCTTTGTGTTTTTGAGGTTACCGAAGATGACATAATAAATGCAATTAAGAGAATGAAGGGTAATTTTACAATGGGGCCTGATTTAATTCCTGCATTTTTAATAAAAGACTGTAAAACAATTTTTGCAAAACCTTTAAAAATCATATTTAATTCTATAATTAAGTATAAAGAATATCCACAAGTATGGAAAGAGTCGCGAATATGCCCCGTTTATAAAAAAGGGACTAAAAACGACATAACTAATTATCGGCCCATAGCTATTATAAGTAACTTTTCAAAAATTCTAGAAATTATCTTACACAATCGACTTTATTTTCATATTGAAAAATCTATATCTCCGTACCAACATGGATTTATGAGTGGTCGTTCAACTACCTCAAATCTAGTTGAGAAAACCCAATTTATTGCTGAAGCTTTGGATGCAGGAAGTCAGGTTGATGTTGTGTATACCGACTTTTCTAAAGCTTTCGATCGGCTTGATCACAATTTATTAACTTTGAAATTGGAGTCTTATGGTATATCTCCTGCTCTATTAACTCTGTTTAAATCCTATTTTAGTAATAGGTACCAATTTGTGCAGTATCGAGGCTTTCAATCATGTAAATTCCATCAATCTTCAGGAGTTCCGCAAGGGTCAATTCTGGGACCACTGTTATTTATTATTTTTATTAATGACTTAACTGAATGCCTCGATGTCAACTATTTACTATATGCGGACGACCTGAAGTTATTCTTGGAAGTTAAATCATCTACTGACTGTACTACATTACAAGATAATCTTGACAGATTACACAATTGGTGTTCATGTAATAATCTACCTCTGAATGTAAGTAAATGTAAATTTATGACTTACAGTCGACGCAAAACTAATCTAGATTTTGATTATAAAATTGGTGAATCTTTTTTAAATAGAGTTACGCAATTTACTGACCTTGGTGTTACTTTCGATACCAGATTATCGTTTGACGACCACATTAGTTTAGTAACCAAATCTGCTTATAGGAATTTAGGCTTTATTTTGCGTAATTCTAAGGACTTTCAGAACGTAAAGATTCTAAATATATTGTATGCAGCATTTGTGCGTTGCAAACTTGAATATGCATCGGTTGTTTGGAGTCCCATTTATAATATCTATAATATTCATTTAGAGAAAGTACAACGGAGATTTTTAAAGACTATTCATTTTATTAGTTATGGATTTTATCCTCCTCGTGGTACACCTCAAGATTTATTGCTTTCTTGTTTTAATTTTAATAGTCTCTGTCGTAGGCGAATTATGTTTTCAATTATATTCCTTTTTAAAATCATAAATAACACGTTAAATGCAGACTCGTTAGTCTCAAGGATTTTATATCATGTTCCTAGACTTAATTCTAGATTTCACTCCGTTTTACAATTACCCACACCTCGTACCAACTTACTAATAGCATCTCCCCTATATCAAATGATTTCCAATTACCAGAAGTATGAAGATCGACTTGATATATTTTTTCATTGTATGAATGACATAAAAAAATTGTTTGTCTAGTAAATGTAATCCTTATCTTGTATATGTTTGTTAGCTTATTTGTTTTATCTGTCTGTTATTGTTTATCCTTAAGTTTTTTGTCTGGATTTTATATTTTGATTGCTCTATGTTATGTAGTATTTATATTTTTATATTTAATGTTAGTTTGTCTTTTTCTTTTAAAATTTAGTTAAGGTTTTCTGTTTTACCTTATCCTATAATTGGGACTTTGTCCCGTTGGATATTGTAATTTCTAAATAAATAAATAAATAAATAAATAAATAAATAAATAATGTAGCAACTCGACAAATTTATGTACATGCTTCTAATAATGAAATTAGTTGCATTTTTAGATACATTATTTATTTTATTTTAACTTTATTGGCCCTGAATTATGGAAAACAATTACCTATTGTCCCATTATGAGATATTTTTGATTAGGCAAAACTAAATGTACAAAGTCAACCCCCATACTGATTATTTACTTAAGAAGTTTTCTATTCAATGTACTGAAATGAACAATTAATTAATAATTACAAATCGTACAATAAAGAACCGTACATTCAATAAATGTTCTGTAATTTCGACCCCGAAGTAAACAAATCGACCACCCCACGCTCCCTACAAACATCTCCATTAACTCGATCGAGTCCCCCTCTCTTCGCCCATCTAAAATTTTGAACAAACTATAAATAAATTCCCTCCGACTTTGTAATAGCCATTTTGGGCGCTAATGGATTCTAACAGGACACCGATAATTAAGTTACACGGTGAAAGGACCCAGAAGACGCGAGGAGGCGCCCCTATTGAGATTCAGGTAGCGCACGAGTAAGTGATAAAGTATTAATTGGCTATCGGGTCGAATTTGTTGGGGGAGGCGGCGAACAGGATCGATAGGTTTTTTATTTGGTCGGCGACGGGGTGGGAGCACGGGAAAGTGAATTAACGCCGTTTTTTAGACTTTCAATGAAACAGACATCGTGCGGGGTGGGTAAATTTTGACACAAAATTCGAGATAAATAGATAAAGGGGCTCCGCGTCGATTGTAACAAAACTTCCATAGTTCCTCTCGAACGTATTTGAAACATTTCATTGGAAATTACTAAAAGCAAGATAAAAACAAAAAAAATTAATGAATTCTATCATTTGTTATAAATTATCTTAGGCCGTAGCCGATTGTAACGTATCCAGTTGCGATTGTAACAAGTTGTAAAAGCATCTAGGTAATAATACACCAGGAAAATTAGCGAAAATAAAAGAGAAACTCGAAAAAAGTCCTATCCGCGAGATTATTGTAAAATTGTCTAAAGGAACATAATACGAGACATATCTCATCTCGTGAGTCAAAAACTTTTATTAGCTAACTTTTCTATTTAAACAAATAAGTGAGGAAAACAGTTGTTTCACTTTGCAGGGAAAAACCATCAATTTTAGCGAAAAGTGACTCACAGACAGCTTATAGGGAGTAAAATTATCTACAAAATTAGATTTGTTAAATTAAAATCGATTAATAAACACAAAAGTTATTGCAAAAAAACAAGAAAAGTGCCCATTTTATAATTTGTTTATAACTATCGCATTTATTGTTAAAATTTTATAAAACCCACGACAAATCGTAGTTTACGTTGTAAACTGTATTTTGCGAAAAATTCTTAATATTTATAAACAATTGCGTTACGATTTAAAAAAAAAATATTATCTTGGCTCCTGTTGGTCGTAGAGGGTACTTTTTTATTTTAAAACTGTATTTTTTTGGCAGCTATCCATTGCATCTATTTTCGGTGAGATAGCATAAATAGCAACAATGTTATTCAAATTGTTTATAAGCGAAAAACGCATGGTTTTTTAATGCACAATTTGAGAATGTTAATGTCAAAAAAACGGTGATATTTTTTAATAGGTCGCTTAATTGCGTCTTTAAGATTACAATGACGCTTTCAGAATCATGTTTGATTGAAAATTAACGCCTGTACAGAGGCTTAAAGTTCATAACTTTTGGAGCCTCCGCTATAAACAAATAGAATTGTGCGAAAACTATTGCACCTACAGCGCCCACTTTTAGCACACTTTTGAAGTATGACAAAACCCTCAACTTGTCATAGGTTTTATAGAATTTTAACAACAAATGCGATAGTTACAAACAAATTTAAAAATGGGCACTTTTCTTGTTTTTTGTAATAACTTTTTTATTTATTAACCGATTTCAATTTAACAAGTTTCGTTTTGTAGATAATTTTACTCCCTATAATACCATTGTATTATGTTCCATTAGACAATTTGACAATAATCTCGCGGATAGGACTATTTTCGAGTAAAAATTTAATTTGCTTGGTCTATAATAATATAACTCTTATGCATAAGGAATAAATAAATCTTTACTTCCAATTGTGCGTAAATATGTTTTAGAAATACAAAACTAATTAGAATCTCACGCAAAGTGAAAATAAAATAATAATTATTGATAACTTCCTTTGCAGCTTGAAATATTTGACTACCTATTGAAGAATTGGATTTTTGTTAGGTCACATGTCTAATCGTTTAACAATCTGAATAATGAGGAATCAACTGTTTAAACGTAAGTGCAAGTTGTAATAATTATTACAATCGAATGCATTAAACCCCATCTTGTTTAATCTAACACAATTAAAAAAAAAAAGAAACAAAATGAAAATGACTAGCAACTTCAAGGAACAAACCGATCTTCCTATGTCTACAATCTAGAGTAACATATTTATAATAATTATAATATTTGAAATTAAATCTTTTTTTTTAATTTAATTATTTAATTTATATTTTATACAAAAGTACCTAGTATTAAATATCTGGTAGTAAATGTAAACACGACGGTTTACTGAAAGTTAGTTCGAAAATCACACAAAAGAGGGTGTTTCTGAAATAAATGCGTTTCTTGAAAAGGGTGATAGAGGACACGAAAATGAGCAACTTTTATTAAGCAACTGACGTCTAAATCTAAATGCTTCTGTTTTCGAGAAAATTAATTAAGAAAATTAACCATAAATGTAAGCCGACCTTGTGCATCTTGTGCACATGCGTTGGGTATTGCAGTATTACTTAGCCGGCATATAAAACTAACAATATGGCGACATTGTGCATCTTGTGCACGTGCGCTGTGTGTTGCAGTATTACTTAGCCAGCGTATATAACTAACAGTACCGTGGCGTGCACTACGAAAACAAACCCCCATCATGTACAAAGGGTTCAGGCATTAAATAACAATAATATTCAGCCCCGTGTGGAATTTTACGGATGAATGTTATTCGTTATCACTATCGGTGTGATGCAAATCCTCATGTTATACAGAGATCGCGATTCCAGCAACACCCTGTATAGTACAGAATCCAGATATTTGAAATTTCAGGACATTTCTCTTATTTAATATGTGCGGTGATGTTAGACATCTCGTAACCTGAATTTAGACAAAACGTCAGATCCGACCATTAACGGCAATTACACCTTTTGTTCAGCCATCAGTAGATACTTTCCAGTTAAGTGGTTTCATTTTACTATAGATTTTTTAATTGGGCATAAAAAAGGTGGGTCTTTACACTTACATGTTGCGTACAAAATCAGCATTGTACATTTATCTATTTTTGATTACGTTATTGGAAAACAGTGTACGCACCTGGTATGTACGATTTACTGTCGAACCTTAGAACAAAATATACTTAGAGTTTATTTTATTTAAACTTAAGAGACAACATTAACACAAAATTTTTGTAAGTGAGCACGTTCCTACTATTTTATTTTCCATGCACGCACCTGTTAAACAGAACAACGTGTTAGTGAGAAAATGTAATGTGTTACGTATTCTATTTAAAAAAAAAATGTTAACACCCCATTTCACCAAAACACTCCATTTTGATTGTAATAATAGTTTAATTAATCATAAACGTTGGAAAATTGTGAAATGTAACTGTACCACCACTGTCAAGGTGGTCTCTTAAAAAAAACGTACCTACATGTAAAACTATCGTGGAGCAGCGCAGTAAATTTTCCCGGTGCAATAAATTTTCAACGCCTTAAGTTCCTTACACTCTTATATTATTTAATTGATACTGATCGTGATTTATCGAGCACAATATCTTCCGTGTTGAGCTATCGTGGTGGGTGATCGGGCTGCGGATAGTGATTGATGGTTTCTGTTGCTAATTTCATCATTGTGCGCCAAAGAAACACGAAATGCAACCGTGAGGGCAAGAAAGAACCGATGAACAGTCGTAAGTTGGATAAATGGCTTCTGCGCTACAACATCGTTAATGTAAAATGATTGTAATAGTACATAATGTTTTAAAGACCTTAGTACTATACATTGCATTAAACATATATATCGGGTATCCCAAAAAGAGCCCAACCCTCCGATAACTTTTCAGGCTGAAATCCTATCAAAAAAAGTTTAAGAAAAAAGTTGTAGGATTTCAAAAAACCAATTTAACTGTGATCTTGACTTCAATTTTTAAGGTCAAATCAAGGTCAACTTGAATGAAAACATGTTGTTTCAGTTCTTTGAATTAAAATAGTCCTTATTGAAAATTCACACATAGGTATATATATATTTATATCAGAAATAATGATGATAATGCCCTCATTATTATGTTATGTAAAATGTAGCTAGGTTATGTTGACGCAATAGTTAATGCAAAATTAGCTTATACAAGCAAAATTACATTAAGCCTGTAATTTTACAGTTTTTCAAATCGGCTATTGCTCTTGATATCACATCGGCTAAGGTTAATTTACATTAGTAAAATTACATTATTTTGCAAATCATTTAAAATGTGAACTTGCATGAAAATATGTTTTTTCAGTTCTTTGAACTAAAATAGTCCCTATTGTAGATTCACATTATATTTACATCAGAAATAGTGAATGTATATTAATAATGCCCTCATAGAAATGTTATGTACAATTACAACAAGAGCTAGGCTATGCTGATGCAATAATTAATGTAAAATTAGCTTATACAAGCAAAATTACATTAAGCGTGTAATTTTGCAGTTTTTTAAATCGGCTATTGCTCTTGATATCACATATTCACGTAGAGTTAGTTTACATTAGGGAAATTACATTATTTCGCAAATCATTGAAAATGTGAACTTGCATGAGAACATGTTCTTTCAGTTATTTGAACTAAACTAGTCCCTACCGTAAATTCACACACATGTATATTTACATCAAAAATAGTGAATGTATATTAATAATGCCCTCATAGAAATGTTATGTACAATTACAACAAGAGCTAGGCTATGCTGATGCAATAATTAATGTAAAATTAGCTTATACAAGCAAAATTACATTAAGCGTGTAATTTTGCAGTTTTTTAAATCGGCTATTGCTCTTGATATCACATATTCACGTAGAGTTAGTTTACATTAGGGAAATTACATTATTTCGCAAATCATTGAAAATGTGAACTTGCATGAGAACATGTTCTTTCAGTTATTTGAACTAAACTAGTCCCTACCGTAAATTCACACATATGTATATTTACATCAAAAATAGTGAATGTATATTAATAATGCCCTCATAGAAATGTTATGTACAATTACAACAAGAGCTAGGCTATGCTGATGCAATAATTAATGTAAAATTAGCTTATACAAGCAAAATTACATTAAGCGTGTAATTTTACAGTTTTTTAAATCGGCTATTGCTCTTGATATCACATATTCACATTAGTAAAATTACATTATTTCGCAAATCATTGAAAATGTGAACTGCATGAGAACATGTTCTTTCAGTTATTTGAACTAAACTAGTCCCTACCGTAAATTCACACACATGTATATTTACATAAAAAATAGTGAATGTATATTAATAATCCCTCATAGAAATGATATGTAAAATTACAATAAGAGCTGGGCTTTTGCAATAATTAATGCAAAATTAGCTTATACAAGCAAAATTACATTAAGCGAGTAATTTTACAGTTTTTTAAATCGGCTATTGCTCTTGATATCACATATTCACGTAATGTTAGTTTACAATAGTAAAATTACATTATTTTGCAAATCATTGAAAATGCGAACTTGCATGAAAACATGTTCTTTCAATTCTTTGATCTAAAATAATTCCTACTGTAAATTCACACACATGTATATTTACATCAGAAATAGTGAATGTATATTAATAATGCCATCATAGAAATATTATGTAAAATTACAACAAGGACTAGGCTATGTTGATGCAATAATTAATGCAAAATTAGCTTATAAAAGGAAAATTACATTAAGCGTGTAATTTTACAGTTTTTCAAATCAGCTATTGCTCTTAATATCACATATTCATGTAAGATTGGTTTACTAAAAAAAAATACATTAAGTTAAATTACATTAAGTTTGTAATTTTACAATGTTTTAACTTTTTTTAGATCATTTAGAATGTAAACTTGTATGAAAACCTGTAAATACAATTATTTGGGTCATAGTAATCAACTGTAAATTCACATTTACATGTGCATCTTTAGTAAAAATACATAGATATATTTTGAAATGTAATAGTACAACGGGAGAAATAACAATGCAACATATATACTTAAAAATACTTAGAGTGTATTCAAGTACATTCTATCTACATTTTCAGTGTATAAAAAATATTGTAAATTTGAAAATTTCCGCAACCTTTGTACCCAATAACCAATCATGAGGTAAGATTTTTAATATAGAGCTGGAGTATGGCTACAGGTTGACATATTTCAACGAGGTGCAACACTTGCGCCTGCAGAAAAACGAAAAATTCATTAGTCACCCGTAATTAACGCTTTGTGCGATTAATAACAGAGGCGGCAGGGAAAAAAATCGCTCGCATGTGCACGGTGCGAAAGAGTTGAGATTATATTTAATAGCAGCTGCGACGGGCGGCCCTAATTCGTCATTTTTTAAATTAAGCAACGTCCACTAATTCAGAACTCCGGCTGGAAAATGTACGTAGAAGGCTGCGGACGACATTTGAATGACGAGACCGGTATCATCAGCGCCAGCTAACAACATTTAATAGCGCGCAATATGGTGCAGACTCTCAGCTCTTTGAAGAGAGAGTGACACTTTGAAGTACACACCATTAACCTCATATTTTGTTAATATTAACCCGGACGGAGAGGGAAAT
The DNA here is from genome assembly GCF_000390285.2 of Anoplophora glabripennis. NCBI lineage: Eukaryota > Metazoa > Arthropoda > Insecta > Coleoptera > Cerambycidae > Anoplophora > Anoplophora glabripennis. Next base: position 197,823 of record NW_019416748.1, on the reverse strand, counting down.
TTACTGGAAATGTAGCGGCGGCGTGTCGTTTCGCCGACAATGGCTGCTTATTGGATTCTTTTGAGGTTAATGAGCCTCCCGCGTCACTGGCAGCTAGTTGGGAGTGACGTGCCGATGAATTTCCCGGATTTCCATGATTAGTTTCGCCGTTTGCGGGTCTTTTCGCCCGGCCCGAAAAAGATGTCATACTTGGGCGGGTGTAATTACTTGTATAATTTGGCTCTAAAGACTTGTAAGCTACGCTATTTTATTTTAAATCTTTCGAATTTGACTATATTAGAAGTTTGACAGCTGTAACTGCAGCATTAGGTATATTATACATAATCAATAAAAAAGTTGTACGTTACAGTCTGTCCGAAGTCAGTTGAACATGTATAAAAACGCCTAGCAATAAAATGTAATGAGTTTCATAGGCGTCCATAAAAAAGTTTTCTGCTAAAGGTAAAAAATTATAATAATTTTTATATAATGTGTAGAAAATTTATATTACATGTTCAGTTGACCAACAACATAATATTTCAATTATTTATGTCCTCAAACAATTTTATTATACAGGGTGTTCCAGTGTCAGCGTACAAAAATTTATCAGGGGGTAGGCCAGACCAAAATAAGCTTAAAATTCTTATAAAATATTTTTCTACGATGCTCTCTCATTCATAGAAAACTTGTTTAGTTTCTTCATATTCATTGAGCAGCTACGTGGGAAACTGTACCTTAATGATAAACAACTTTATTTTTTATAAAGACAGGTATCTACTAGATAACAAGAAATAAAATCTTTACATGCATTTTTCTACGAACTAATGCAGGCGAGACCTAATTTACTTGAAACGGTTCATTTTTAAGCTATGAAACACAGTCCATTTTTGTTCAGAATCGATTGCAGATTCATGGAAACGTAATCAAATTACATAAAACTAGGATATGCAAAAGTTATGAAGACATAACTTTCAGGACAAGAAAAGTTATTTTTTTTCTAAACAACACCCTGTAACTCGGTGAGAGTGCATCGCAGAAAAATATTTTATATGAATTTTAACCTTATTTTGGTCTGATCTACCCCCTGGTAAATTTTTGTTACACTGACACTGGGACACCCTGTATTGATGGTAAATTTCGTATTCTTCAATTTCAAGAGACATCCAAAATGCTATGTTGTGATAGTATTAATAAGCGAAATATCCCTCTTATTCTCCCTTTCGCAATTGTAATATGAATAATTTATAGAAGGTGCCTATAATAAATTAAAATTACATTCCGCATTGCTGCACTGCACTGCTAGGCAGTTTGTCAACCACTTGTCAACAACTGAGATTTCGTGCCCAATCGCCCAGTTCGACTGTGTGTGTACAACGTTTGCCCCCGCGCGCATTCTTCAAGTGGTCCTATATATTTCTACCAGAGTCTTCAGCGCTGGACGAAGCATGGCCCTTCAAATGTTTTGTCACTTTAGTTTTGTCATTTATAATGCGTTCACACACACCACAAAACAGGTCATTTCCTTTAATACGTATGTCCGTGTAACCTTCGGGATCACTGTCAAACCACATTTGCTAATGTAAATTATGTTACTATTTATAAATAGTTATTTAAATACAAACAGCGAATACAATTTACAGCTGACGTAAAAAACAAAGGTTACCAACGCGACACCAAGGTTCCGTAAATAACTGAACGGTTCAAAACGCGAGTCATCTGTGAAGGCCACCAACCCCTGCACCGGCTCTGTTAGACTTTGCACATGCACTAAGCCTACTTATGATATTTTGTGCCAGTCTTAAATTTTAGGTTCGTTTTTATTTTTTTTCGGTGATTTTACTTAGAAAACTTTAAAAATTCTGTTTATTTAATCATGAATTAACAGGAAAGTGATACAGGTAACTGATTGCGGACTAAATTACAATTACCACCTGCATATAGTGGCAGTAATTAAGTAATTAAAGCATACTTGTAGTATATGAAATAACATTGGAATGTGGATAAAATGAATTTATAACGGCATCTGTCAACACGTGCATTAATTTTTGAAATTTGTTTATTCATACAAATAAGCAAAGCTCGTTTCAAATGTTCAGAGATAAAAGAAATTTTTAATGCTTTGCATAAACAAATCTTTGCTCTTGAAAATTTGATAGATGTGGTATTAATAGCAAATGAAATCAGAAATGAAGTTCACGTCACTGTGGTGCGTTCACAAAGTTTATTTGTTTCGTTCTATGCTTTGTCAAAAGATTCTTGCTACTTCAGTGTGTTTGGTGTTGGCATATAACAAAATTTTGATCAAACATTCTTTCAATTCAACAATTCTTCTGTAATAAAATCGTTGTGGAATTAAATAGTGGACGTACTGTTTTATATTTTTGCTAAGACTTTTTTTTCAATGTGAAGTTAAATTTAGCCATTCCTGGAACCACTTTAGAGGATTTATATAAATAGAGAAGATACTTATAGCAACTTCATAGAATTGGATCAGTATAACATACATTGTTTTTTTAAGAAGCAGCTATTTTGAGATGGCATTTTCTGAAAACACTTCCTAGTATCTATATCTTAACTAGTAATAAAGAAATTGTTTTAAATTTCAAAATTTTTATGAATTATATCCCGAAAATTTTTTTGTGAAGAAAAATAGTCTAGTCGGCTGAGGCCCTAGGTATTGTGATTGAGGACATCATTTTCCATAAACCCCAAAATTTTGTCGCAAATCGACTACAAGTATGATATAAAACAACACATTAAAATTCTTTTTTTGTTTTTTTTTTCAATATCTCTACGAGATAGCGTTACTCCAATTTTTTAAAAGGTAACAAAATAATGATTTCTTACTCATAAGCAAGCATCTTCGACAATCGGTAAATACCCATTTCAAAAACGAAAATAATGTTTACCGTTAAACATCTATTTAAACATTATTTTCTAATGCGCTAATGGTAGCCAACTACTTCACATTTTAGTAATCACACTATCCGCGTCATTGTACAGTAACATGTTTATATTTGTCACTGATCTGAAGCTGCGCATCGATCATTTTATTCCAGACAATCCAAACGTATCTAGCGGCACCCTAATTCCTGGCCTGTCGATGTCGGTCTGGCGTTCCGGTGAACAATCCAGGTTTTCTGCTGAGGTTTTTTATTGCAATCACGGCTTGACTACAGATTTAGCCTATTTCTGCTACTACAACGCATATTGCCGCTTATTATCATAACATTTCTACTGTTTATTTATTTAATTGTCGCCAGAAAATTTCCGATGTCAAATGATGAAATGAAATATTCCACCCGCAAAAAAGTGCAGAGTTTTTCTTATCATTTCAGTAGTGTATTGACTATTTTTGTCATAATACTTTTTATTACACTATTTGCGGGAAGGTAGGAAGAATATTGATGCCTGTACAATTTACTGTTATTTTTTACTCTCCTTTGCATCTTTACTCTTTTTATGACACCTTATATTGTTTGTATCTGTTTTGTATGTTATTTGTATTAAGATAAAGACATTTTATTATTACCTTTGGACTATATATTATAATACTATAAATAATTATTAAATTTTGTGTTATATTGATGATAATTTAATTGCGTTTGATATTTGTAATGAATTGAAAAATTTAATGTTATAGCCAATTTATAGTATTATAAAGATCAAGTTTATATGTGAAATGTATTAAATTGTTTAAATTTTGATTTTTTTTATAGTATTCTTAAACTCTATAAAAATTATATTCTATACTTACCCCAAACAAGCTCTTTTAATATCACACTTAATTTAGATTTTTAGTCTTTAAAGATAACTTTATTTTTTATATATTTTTTTTTAATTAATCTCAAACTAAAATTGAATGATAAAAAATTGTTATCGAGCACTTGAAATCTTAGTAATTGGTTCGAAAGCTATTGAAATTTATTAAAAAAAAATATTAGGTATTTAAATTTGTTTCTTTGTTTTAAAAAAAATAGGAATGCTTAATTGAGTTTGAACTTTGTGTATTATCCCAACAGTTAACAATTTATAACAATCTTTCCTAGATCCCTATCTACCCTAAGATAACTAAATTCTAATTCCTTATTCTATACAATTTTTGGTTATGATTACCTATCCTACACTTTGTTGTCTATTTGTCTGTGTTTTCTTACTCGTGATGTCCTTTCTGTCTTCTCCTTCCTGTATCCTATCCTT
>NW_019416748.1:155946-191696 GCF_000390285.2 Anoplophora glabripennis | reverse complement strand
TGATTTCTTTTTGTGGCCTTACCTTAAAAACACTATTTTTGAACTGCCTATTCCTGATTTAAACCATCTGCAGGCTCGACTTATAGACAAGATTCGTGAAATTAACAATACCCCGAGCATCTTAGAAAATGTCTTTAATTCTTTGAGGAACAGGTGTGAAAAGTGCTTGGAACAAGGAGGGGGACACTTTCAGCAGCTGCTTTAATTTATTGTTATAACAAGGAGGGGGACACTTTCCGCAGCTCCTTTAATTGTTTGTTATTGTTATCACGATTATTCTTTAAAATAAAGTTATATAGTCATTAACGTTATTGAAACTGACAGCTGCTATACAGCTCGTTGAGAAATGAGGTTAAGTTGGTCGCTATAAGCTACTCCCTACGTCCAATGTGTCAGAGCCAACTTCGACCACGTTTTTATTTGAACGCTCGTTATTTGGCACTTTTTGAGTTACTTGAATTTCTAAGAACGTCAAGCTACTTGACTTGATTAATCCCTGGTTTGATAAAACAAATAGGTTCGTATAAAAATGAAAAAATACTGCGTGAAAACAAACGATCTCTTGTCGTAGTAAAGCATTAGCATTTTGCAAGTTTTCCAGCACGCCAACTGCGATTATATCAAAGCGAGGCCCTCTAAGCAACCCGTGGCATTCACACTTAATATAACAGCCTGAAAACGGCCAAATTATTCATTTGAGGGTGATTACGCTTAATTTCTCTGATGAATTTATCGGGCCCGTGCTCCGTAACGCTCGGCTAGAAACTAGGCATCGCATGCATTTAAAATTAGATGTCCTTGGGTGCGTTATTAGCATCAAAGTGCAGTCGTTGTCCTGTTGCAGTTCACGGTAGGTCAGTCCGTTGCATGCGCATCGTTATGTTATAATTGAACGGCGCGATCGATTCCGCTGTCGGTCGCCGCTTTTTTTTTCACGAATTCTGCGTTTGGATGCCACAATTATTGGCGAAAAACCGCGGGGGGTCGACGAACCCGCGTGGCACGTAATCATTTCTGCATTATTATTACTTAACTTATGATAACAGTTTCCGGAATGGAATAAAACTTCCGCTGTTAGGCTATTCTCACGAGTTGTGCGGTGAATGCCGAGTATCGGATGAATTAACCCAGAAAGCTTCGTGGTTTTTGTCAGTGGTTAATAATAATAATAATAAAGAATAGACTGAATCAGCACGCGGTCTAAGATTATAATGTATACAGGGTGGTCCGAATTTTATGCAGGAAACTTCGAGGAAACATAGGTCTGGAACGGCCTCGTTTTAGGGATACAGGGTGTTGAAGTTGTTTAAAAAAATATATTTTTTGTTTATATCTCAGGAATCTATTAACCAATCTCAATAAAATTTGGTACAAATAATGTAGTACGATAGTAGGCCTTGCATTCCCTAAAATATGAACTCTAAAGGTTTAACCAGTGGTGTACAACAGGACAGGTGTCACCCCCCCTTTTATAAGAAAAACCTACGCCACTGTATTTTTTACAAGTTATTGTAACGCATTTATATTCTAATGCACTAAATACGTTAAAAAGGTGACTTGAATTTTTTCCCTAAGGTTCACCATTTTCAAGTTATTCATACAAATACAATCCCTTTATAGCACTTTAAATCATAATATTACAAAAATATTTGTTTATGCTTAAAAGTAAGTGCAATTTGTAAGCACATCAAGAAAATTCTTTCTACATCACTTGTGAGGTAGTGTTCCTGGTGTGTTTTAGTTTTCCCTGGCATTATCTTTACAAATAAGAACAATTTAAATCAAAATAATAATAAAAATTTAACATTTACCAAGCAACAACAACTAAACAAATAATAAAATTAACGTTACGTATTTACAGCAATTGTTTAAAATACGAACCACCCACATCGATACATTTCTGACATCTTCTATTAATGGAACTAATTGAAGCTAATATCATGTGGTGGTTTTCTTTTAATTCATTACACCCGTTTTCTATTCGCTGCAGTTGTTGTGGTCTAGTATCTATTGGAGTAGAATAAACTTTTTAGGTAGGTCACCCCAAACATAGAAGTCCAGGGAGTTTAGATCTGGCGATCTGGTTGGCCAAGACGCTGGACCTTCTGCACCATTATGGTTGACATTGGCATTTGGTCTTCTACCTATCCATCATCTCATATAATTTTCATTAAGCCATTCTTGTATTATTCTCCTAAAATGTGCAGGAGCACCATCCATTTGTACCCAGCTATTTTGTCGTATATTTAATGGAACATCCTCTAATAATTCAAATAGATGTTCTTTTAGAAAGTTTAGAAATGACTCCGAATTTCATGAGGATTTTCTGGGGACCAAATATCCAGATTGTGAAAATTCACTGTCCCTCGCCTTGTGAACGTAGAATCATCGGTCCAAAGTATTTCTAGTAAGAATTAAAACAACCACAGATAAAAATTCAGGCGTCTCTCTGCATCTCCTGGATGGAAATTTTGCACAGGTTGTAAATGGTACGGATTTCTGCCATCCTTACGTAGAACTTTTCAAATTTTCGATTAATTTATTCGACGTATTTTGTGCATTAGAATATAAATTCGTTACAATAGCTTGTAAAAAATACAGTGGCGTAGGTTTTTCTTAAAAAAAAGGGGGTGATTCTGTCCAGTTGTACACCACTGGTTGAATCTTTAGAGCTCATATTTTAGGTAATACAAGGTCTACTATCATACATTATCTGTACTAAATTTTATTGAAATCGGTCGATGGATTCCGGAAATATAAACAAAAAATATATTTTTTTAACAACTTCAACACCCTGTATCTCTAAAACGAGGCCGTTGCTCACCTATGTTTATAAGGCAAACACCTACTATTTTAAAAAGATCTATCTGCCCTCGAAGTTCCCTGCATAAAACTCGGACCACCCTGTATATTTTTTTATTACGTGCCCAAAATGCCAACTTATTATTTTGCATCAATAACTTTTATTTGAACACTTGTTCAAGCACATAATATTGAATCAATATTCTCCTACGGATTTATTTAAGTAAATAAATTTATTTAAGGAGGATTGGGTGCTTCTAAATAACTGTTTTATTTAAAATGCCGATGTGTAAATCAACAGTTACCTCTTCATGTATTTTCCATGTCCCTTAAGTAGGTACCGGTTTGTTTTAACCTTAATGACCCCCAAGTAATTAATCACACAATTATATACCAACTCTCGACTGCACTTCGAATAATGAAAGTAATTATACTACACCGTGATTGAGTTATTAACTGTACTTGTCGCCGCTTTTACTTTAAAATTTCAATTAAAAATAATTGGCGCCGATTAGAAATTTACTTACGCACGACGGCTATTATCGATTTGAATTCCATTTTATTCGAAATTATGCTAGTCAATCGATAGCAATTAGTTGATGAGCAGAAAGCACGTTTGTTAAGTAATGTTTTTAGTTTTGTTAATGCATCAGCCGATGCTTTCTCCTTCGTCATCCAATAAGCATATAGAGAATGTGGGTATATAGTATTTCAGTAGCAATGAAAATTTAAAAAATATAAATGTTTATTTGGACATAGTTGGAGTCTATTTGCAAGAATAACTATTAACAGTATAATTAGACAATTACTTATACAGGATGTTAATGAACGTATATCTAATATTTTTGGCAAATGTCCGTTATTAGTCCAGGCAAGTTAGACCAAAATCACCCAGAATACGGAAATTTTTTTCTGATGAACCCATCGAGTTGCGGTTTTCGGCATTGTCTTCGGAAAAATATCAGGAAAAAAGTCTGTTTATTAAACTTAGGGGCTGGATCGAAACTGCATTGCGGGTGCATAAACTGTACCTTGGAGTCCATCAATTTTTCAGAATTTTTTAAAAATGGTAAAAATTGACTAAAAGTTGTAGAAATTTGTGTACACGGGTCTTCGGGGTCGGAGATTTCGAATCTGATTCTGAAAAATATGCCCGACGGCCCTGACCCCCCCAAGCGGGGTGCCTTCTGTAAAACATCGAATAGCTAAGTAATTAGCTTCTAAATCCCCTCGGTGGCTTTTGGGGTCGGGGATTTCGATTCTGACACTGAAAAGTATGCCTGACGTCCCTGGGACCTCCCAGGGAGCTAGGGGGGGCCTTCTGTAAAACATCGAATAGCTGAGTAATTGCCTTCTAAATTTCCACTCGGGTGTTTTCGGGGTCGGGGATTCCGAATCTGACACTGGAAAATATCCGTTAATCTTAGCTTGTCTATCACTGAGAAAAATTGTCGTATAATTGGAGAAATCCTGGACAATCCGTTCCCAAGAGACACATTTTGTTAAATCAAAGTAATATTCCTTAAAACCGAAGAATATTTTATGGATCATGGATTTTCAAAAGAATCTCTTGGGCCCGTGCGACTGCGGACCCCGAAAACCCCCGAGTGGAAATTTAGAAGGCAATTACTCAACTATTCGATGTTTTATAGAAGGCCCTCCTTTGAGGGGGCCCAGGGCCGTCGGGTATATCTTTCAGGGTCAGATTCGGAATCTCCGACCCCGAAAACTCGTGTACACAAATTACTACAACTTTTAGTCAATTTTTACCATTTTTAGAAAATTCGGAAAAATTGATGCACCCGCAATGCAGTTTCGATCCAACTCCAAAGTGTAATAGATAGACTTTTTTCCTGATATTTTTCCGAAGACAATGCCGAAAACCGCAACTCTATCGGTTCATCAGAAAGAATTTTCTGATTTATTGTCTAACTTGCCTGGTCTATTATGTCAAAATACATGGATTAGTGTCGAGTAAAATGTAATTTTAAAATCTGACTTAACTCAACAATGCAAGGAGCCACCTTTTGAGAACTACTGATTTTCATAGAAGATGTTCGATGTACCCACCATTTGCTTGCACACAAGCTTCAGCGCAACGTATCCAATTCGCACGTGTTGCAACATTGCCACGTTCTCTCGGATTGTATTACATGCTTCTGCAATACGATGTCGCAGTTGGTTGATGTCACGAACTTCCGTGGAATACACAACACTTTTCACATATTCCCACAAAAAGAAGTCTAAAGGGGTGAGGTCCGGGAACTGGGGGAGCCATCTAACTAGGCCCATCCAGCGATCAGGAAAAGTAATGTTTAGAACGTCGTGCACTCTCCGAAAAAAAGTGAGCGGGGGCTCCGAGGGGGGCTTCGTCATGCAGTAACCACATATTTTACCGAGCATTCAATGGCACGTCTTCCAATAACTCCGGCAAGCGATTTTGCAAAAAATCTAGATTTGAAGCACCGTCTAAGCATTTAGGTAATTCAAAAGGTCCTATTAAATTGTCATTAACGATACCAGCTCACAGGTTCACTGAAAACTATTGCTTAAAGGCACCGCGACGTATTTCGTGTGGATTTTCGATAGTCCAGTGGCCTGTATTCTCGAAAAACAGCACAGCAATCACTACAAAAATGTGTTATTAATTTCCAGTACAGTCCGGCTTCACAAGAAACTTACAAACTCGTAAAAAGTTTTTGTAAGTACTCGCCGCGATAAAATGCATGTATGTCAGCAGTTCCAAAACATTTTTAAACACATTTTTAATTAGCTTTTTTCTCTATGACTTTAAATTTTCTATACAAGTTTGTGACATCAGTTAACTTGGTTTTCATTGACACCTTATATATGCAGTACTATTTATTGGGTAGATTTTTTCTATTTCTAATTGCGTTATAACATTTCATTAAATTCATATGTCCTCGCAGTCACAGGACCGACTAATCCCACTTCTGAAATTGCCACACATTTATTTCACATAAAATCCGCATCCTGGCGAATCCACGGTCATTAATAACTTCCCAGACATCCTTTTTTATTCATTGAGGAGAGCCAGTGCATCGTATAAATCCATATGTTGAAATGATCGTAAAAAACGATGTATATTTTATTTTCCGTCGTATGCCCGGGTCTGGGTCGATAATATTAAAGGCGAACTGCTTTTCCACCGGCGTTGCTCCATGCAAATATTTAGATAAACTGTTGAAGGCTGAGGCTCTATATCCGCGGACCCTTTCCAGGGTATTCGGATTCCCGGATCCTTAGACCGCCCGTAGTGACCGAAGCGATTTGAATTAGCTTAGGTTTGGGTTGTTTGAATAGTTTCGTTTTGTGTATTACTCGATTTTAACGTATTGTGCGATGAACAAACTTGGTTATGCCTGTCTATTTTCAAACAGTTTAATTTTAGTCCTTGACTTCAGTGATAATTGGGATTGGATAAGGTAATGATAACAAAACTATTTCTGGGACAAAATCCCAATCCAAAATTTTACTCGCTACATATGCTGCTTTGCTTTATTTGCCTCATAATGTGACCATAGGGAGGTACTCTCTTTAGACTGCCAAACTTCTGCATGATATAGCTGGACACAATTAACAGAAAATGTTCTAAATCAACTATGACTTCATAAAAAAGTATAACAACTTGAAAGTAACCTTAGGTAATGGTTGTTTCTAGATAAATATCAGTACCAAATTTGGTATAGGTTTTTGGCTGTCACTTAAAGGTGGCTTGATAAAGAAATTGCGAAGTTTTTTCTCTTTTGGAAGTTGTAACTGAAAAAAATTCTTGCTCTGGAAAATATTCTAATAAAGGACATAGTTTCGGAGTAAAATATAAATTTATATTATCATCATACAACGATATTAACAAGAACAACACATCAAAGAAAGCTGTTCACCTTTACATGCAAATAAATATTTCTGAACCTTAAAGAGTATAATCTTTCCGAAGTCAGTTGAACATGTATAAAAACGCCTAGCAATAAGATTTAGTGAGTTTCATAGGCGTCCCTAAAAAAGTTTTCTGCTAAATGTAAAAAATTATAATAAATTTGTATATAATGTGTTGAAAATGTCTTGTCAACATATTTTAATTATTTATGTCCTGAAAGAATTTTATTATATTGATCGTAAATTTCGTTTTGTTCCGTTTCAAAAGGTCTCCAAAATACCATGTTGTAATAATATTAGTAAACAAATTATCCCTTTTATTTCTCCATTTTGCAATTGTAATATGAATGATTCATAGAAGGTGGCTATAATAAATTTAAATTACCTGAATCACAATATATTCCGCATTGCTGCATTGCACTGCTAGGCAATTTGTCAACCACTTGTCAACAACTGGGATTTATTGTCCAGTCTCCTAGTGCAGCTGTGTTATACGCCGTTTGCCCCTGCTCGCATTCTGGAACTGGGTATATACATTTCTACCACCTTAAGGTTTAGTTCGACTAGGCCTGTATATGGGTATGGCTAAATAAACATGGGAACATATTGTTCAAATATTTCAGTGCCGAGTTGCTGTCTCAGCGACCGAACCTGGTACATACTGCCAACCTCTTGTTCTTAAATTGAGATGGGAAAGACTATACTATTTAAAACGTCGATTAATCAGGGTGTCCCAAAAATATCAGAACCACGCCATAACTTTTCAGGATTGATCCCTATCAAAAATCTGAATAACTCGGTAACCATGTTTCAAGCAAAATTTGTACGATTTTAAACGACAAATTAACGTCTATTAAATTCTATTATTTTATTCCATTATCTTTTTGTGAACAATCAGTTTAACCTTCATATGACCTGTAAGGACATCTAAGGAAAAATTCTTTCATCGGAAATTCCGAAATATATCTAACTATATTGGCATAAAAAACGACATATTGAATTTGATATTATGTTGACCCTAGTTTGACATTGCAGCTTTGATGAAGGTCAAATCTAAAATCGCCATTCATTCATAATTGTATACATTTTGATTGAAATATTTTTGTCGAGTTATATAAAGAAAAAATAATTTGTCCCCCAAAATGACGTGCGTAGACATACAGGATTTTTCTTCATATTCGGTTGTAAAATTTGGGCTCTATTGATTGTTGGTATAGAAGTTGGTTCAAGTTGACCTTGGTTTGACCATGAAACTTAAGATTAAGGTCAAACGCCACATTACTAGCGTATTGGTTTCCTGATGTTCTACACCTTTTATCAATTTTTTTATAGGAATCGATCCTGAAAAGTTTATCGATGGTTTGCGTCTTTTGGGACATTTTGTATATTTACTAGGAGTATGTCTTTGCACTAACACAATGAATATTCTATTTTATGTTTTTATCCCTTTTTTGATAACGTGACTTACAACTTGTAAACGTCTTAAATAGTTATATCAATTGTTTAAGAAACATTTATTTGAATCTGAAGATGAAGATCACCGTTTTCTTTGATATATTCTCGATAATGATGTGTATTATTAAAATTTTTCAAGAATAATCGATTTTTAAGTTATCATAATTCTTAATAGGTATTTAAATTTTAATTCAAATCATCATGTAAACATAAAGAAAGGTGTAATAAAATTTTAGAGCAAAATTGATTTGTTTGAAAGATCAAGTCAAAACCTTGTGCCATGTTATTATTGCATGATACTTCAACTTGTGACTTTTTTGTGTTAATCTTGACCAAATTTAAAAAAATATATGTAATGCAATCTATAAAACGTGTTTTTTTGTAAAAAAGTCGTTTATTTAGTAAAATTTTACAGATAATTAAAGTCACTATTGTAGTAAATTTGGCAACTAAAAACAAATAAATTCAGTATACCCAAATAATTTAATATTTGGACGTTTGCATTAATGTAACTGCAAGTAAAAAATCATTGTAAAAGTCAGAAATAAACTTTATTAGATCTATCCAAGTCGTTCTTTTTCAGTAATACTCGTTATTTTATATAGAGAGTATATACATGATGAAAATGTAATGGAAAATTCTACGTCACAAACAAAAAATAACTTTAAACGAGTATTCGAAAAAGCTTCATTCTCGAGATACTGAGGGTTAAAATGAAAAGTTTTTTAAGTTTGTTTAGTTAAAAAAACAACCTAACTTCAAAGTTTTCCCGATTTTTTTAAAAATTGACAATAATTTAAACAGTCACATTATCATGAATAAAATGCTTTTTCGCAACTAGAAACAACCCATATTTTTTCCTTAACTTTGAACACTCTGTATTTCACAAGCTAAGCCTCTTAAGATACATCTTTTTATTATAATTTTTCTTATTTGTAACGCCATAAGGCTTGGCCAAGCATTTCACTAACACTATACAGTGTCTATTAATAAATTTATATTACACATTTTTTTTACGTAAGTTATTTTTTAGTGTACGTAAAAATAACAATTTTTTAATAGGATTCGTTCACTTTCGGGGAATATAGGAACAGCTCTACCCGGAATTTTACACTGGCACATGCCTTTACATTTTTTTCACCACGGGTTCTTATAAATCACACCCCAACAAAAAATATGGGTAAATTGAACGAATCGTACGAATCCAGGAATCGGCGTATTAACGAAATCCACGTTTTTGCCGTATATGTGTATCCCTCCCTTAGCCGTGTATCAAAAGTCAAATAAATGTGATAAAATTGGTCGTTATTCGGCCGGGCCCAAATGCCGACACTTCATGCATGATGAATTTTGGTTGTAAATAATGGCCGTATCTCTGTCTAGGCGGTGTTTTTGCCCGGCCAGTCGAAATTTACTGGTTGACACACGTCCATAAATCCCAAATTGCGCTCGGGAAATTTATAAATATTTTTACAACTGACAGGGCAGCATTTGTCAGAGGGTTTTCTTGCTGAAAATTCATGAAATCTGCCGCAAAACTGCGGACATCAACGTATCGCCCATTCCGTCAAGAGTAGGTAATTGGTATTCATTATTTTTATTAAATGTGTAATTAAAAATTAATTATTGATCAACTAAATGTGGTTATAACTAAATATGTTGAAAATAATATTAACTATTACTTTTTCATAATAACACAACTTTTGCAATAAATGTTGCGGGTTTCTTACATGTAGTAGAACATAAACAATAATTATTTACTTTCTGTAAATGTGCAAGGTGATTTTTTACTATGTTCCGATAATAAAGGTGATTTTTTATTATATTTTAAGCAAAAATGTTTGAAATTTTTAACACCCTATATCCCCGTGGGAAGCCTCCTATCAAAAACTTTTATAGAGCAAAACTTGATTATTTTCTTCGGTAGAACAAGTCATTAAAGTTTGACAAGACTTAGCATTAACACCCTGTATGTGTACAAAAGCTTGCCCCAAAATACCACTACATGACTTGACATATGGACTAAATTATTAAAATTGGATCCAGTGAAGTTAATTCTTATTCTTTTTTTATGAGACAGTGTATTGATTGAAGTGACACTGTCATAACTCTCAAAATGTCGCGAATTTCTTTGTAAGTACAGACCTATTGAACTTTTTTTAATAATTTTTAGATATAGAAAAGAAAAAAGTGAATTGTGATCGACTCATGTTTTCACCAAATCCCAATTTTCTCTAGTCAGGCGTCAGTCGCTAATAAATAAGTACAACATAATTGGGAAATTTTTGTTATTCCTAATAGTACCATTATTTTCTGCGTTAAGTACGTAAAAAAAAGCGTCAGTCGTTTTCAACAAAATAAAGTAATGCAAATGGCAGTTCACTGAGCTATTTATTCATCCTCTAGAGATGCAGACATAGTTTTATTCGTCGAAAAGTGAAGGGATTTCCATGAGAGTCGTTTTCTTTTTCCGTACCTTATTAAATTCGTAGTTCGTTATCCCGTACTGAACGTAAATTTATGTGCAAAGAGAACTCAAACGTTTAGTTTCGAGATTCCAAACAAGCTTATTTACATGTTCCTCTGCGCTGGATCATTAAAACTTTCTATATTTATAAGTGCTTCATTAAAACATTTAATTGCTAATGCGTTTTGTTCGCTTCAAATCCATTTTATTTTCTGATTGCGTTTATTACCCGCCGACCTATTTAGAAGTCATCTGGGGTTAACTTTTTTACGGCCTATAAATAGTATAATAAATTCTTATTGTTTTATCGCCATCGTTTTAAAATATGTAACAATTGTCGAAATACGAAAATATAATAAACTAAGTATCCTTTAAACGTTGTCGTTTTTGTTGTTTTGACTAACTATTTACATTTTTAAAGTAAAGTTTCTTTTTTCGGAATATTTACAGGAATGTATCTTGAATTAGTTTTATTAAAGTTAAAAACTCTTTCATAATAACGACTTTTTATGAAAATATTTTTGAATATTGCAGGTATCGAGGAAGAAGACGTACATATGTAAACAATGTTTCTTGCAACAATTCATCGTATCCTTCTTCTGTTCCTGACTGAAATTAAACACATGCGGACAAGAACTAATAACTAATTGATGATTCTTATGTTTCACATCTATTTTTAGTCAGGTTCAAACAAACTGAAAAAGTGTAAAACTGCACACATGTGTGAAACAAATAGTTGGTCGGTCTGGAGAAAAGTTCGATGAACCAATAAATATGGGCGATAAAATAAACCGCTCCTAATTGAATAATAAACATATTTTACCTAAAGAATTCACACCAGAACGTGTTGTTTCGATACTGCATTGATGTGGAATATTAAAAGATGCACACATTCTTTAAAAGAAATTAATGTGGATCATAAGTTTCGATAATTTTAAGAACAATAGCACGCCGTGCCCTCCTCCGCACATTCAAAATCCACGGCCGCTGCAGAGTGCAATGATTTTAAAATACATTTTAACAACTTTTTTTATTAAGTCGATCATATCTCGAGGTGGTACAGATTTCAATTACCGATGCCTTGCATATCATTTAGCGTGGAGAAAAATCTCGTTTAAATATTTAACGATAAATCTTGTCAAGGAAGTTACAAATCTTTACAAATCATACAACGTATGCATAAGTTGAACCGGTTGTTGCGCTGAATACTAAAATATAAGACTAAGAAAACAAAAACAAGTGACCCTGTCGTTCGGTATCGATAATACCCTTACATTAATTTAAAAAGAATTGAAAATCCAAGTCAACAGTCCAATAAATAAAACTAGAGAATAACTAAAGAAGTGCTTTTCATATGGGCTTATGATATACAGGGTGTTTCAGAAAGACCTCCTGTAAATACATGGTTTAGTACCTCAAAAAATAAGAATTTTTTGTCTTATAAACTATATGTTTATCTCTTCTTGTTTTCGAGATACAGAGCTACAAAATAAAATTTTTTAAATAGAATTTATACAAAAGCTTCCAAACAGTGCGAAATATTTTTATGAAATTTAGTATCCCGGGGTTTTTACGGATGCCAAATACATTGATCTAATTATTTTTATTTATTACATTTTAAGTTCACATTTTTTTTAAGTTTAGTTTTTTTACTATTCGGGGCCCCAATTTCTAATATACAATTTTATTTTCTAAAAATAATGTACTCTTGTTAAAACTTCGTAATGTGGGGTGGTTTTCGAGAAAAAAGGCTTAATTGAACTCTTACAATTTTACGGTGTATAAAATAAGTGACTTTTCTCAAAGTAGGCTTATGTCAAAACTTATTGATGGATGCATACATTCTTAGTAATATTTTAAACTCTAATTAACCTTATATCAAAATTTCAGTGATTGTTAATGACTGTAGTTAGTAATGACTAATTACAGTCAGTAAATTTGGAATGTAGCATAACTAGCAGCCTATATGAAATATCAAAAAAATAATTAGACCAGCGTATTTGGCATCCTTAAAAACCCAGGAAAACCAAATTTCATAAGAATATTTTGCACCGTTTGAAAACTTTCGTAAAAATTCTATTTAAAAAATATATTTTGTCACTCGGTATCTCGAAAACAAGAGGAGATAGACATATAGTTCATAAGAAAAAAAAATATTTTTTTTGTTGTACTATCTCCACCTGTAGTTACGGGAAATTTTTCTGAAACACCCTGTATGTTTCTACAGATATCAACTATACCTCTTTGAGAAAAGCATGGCCCAAGCTCGGTATTAATAAATAAACATACTTAGATCCAATTTTTTTTTGATATCTATTTTTAAATGCAAAATACTCCTCGAGTATTTTGGATAAATTGTAAGTATATCTGTTTCACATATTTTCATTGTAAACGTGAAAAGGATCTAAAAAAAATACAGAAATTATACATAAATATGTGTCATAGTTATAAAAAGTAACTAATTGTTTGAAAAATTATAAATAGGTATATGTAAGCAAGAAAGTTAAATCTAAAATTGAATTAATTATTATCAAGAAAATAATAATTAATGAATACATAAAATATCAATTTTTTATTTTTGTCATGAAAAGTGAAGTAGATACTTTAATAAATAATGTTTTTTATTTAGGTAAAAAATTGAAAACTAATTAAAACAATCCTTGCGTCAAACTAGTCGGTCAAAACTCATAAACTAGATATCTCAGCACATCGACCTTTACATTTTTACTTCTTTTATACAAGTACATATATAACGAGTCCCGATACATGTACTTCGCCAGACACAGAAGCGTATTTGCAATAGAAGTTGGTAATTTAATTTATAACTTATACTAATATGGCGATGGAAAATCAATGAGGACTGTTCTAGATTGACATCTGCTACACAGCAGTTCAAACTTTGTTTCTGTATGTCTGTTGGTTTCAAACTAAATGGATACTATTTTGCCTGTAATAAAATACTCTACTTTTTGAAACTAATTGCTGTTTCCATTATTTTAGTTATAATTAATGTTAGGAGTATATTTTTACATATGTAAATGAATTTTTATCCTTGGAATATTTGTTTTTGAGATAAAATACGTAAATCAAACCATTTGTTCTTTTTTTAGCAAAAATTATGGGACGCCACTGGTAAAATATTTTTAGCCGTTTTTTAATACACAAATTTTGTTTTGAACAAAAATTATCCTTTTTTTTTCGAAAAAATATGTAGAAGCTTAACATGTTTTTTAATTTAACCTGTACCGAAAAAAAAAAACAAGAGCTTCTATTAAATATCAAAAAACTTGGAGAATTTTAATTGTGTATAAAATGCATCAGTAATAAGTATTTTCAATAATCAAAATCATTGAAACTGCAAAATGATACTTCATTATTAATTAACTAATAAAATTAATTTCAAAATTAATAATTAAAAAAATATATAAAAGTTGAATTTTATATTATTATTAGTTCTACCCTACTTTTCATTAAGAAAACTGTTCTATTTGGAAAGGTATTTCTTATATTCTATACTCTGCGAGTTTATAAACGCCCTATTTCAATGTAATTAACGTTTTTTTTTATGGCGATCAGATAAATGAACATCTCCTGTATAGTGAGTCACAAGCAAGTGCATTTCCTAAACTACAATAATCAAAATATTTACAAAATATTGATTATGTTTAATCCTGACAAATAATAAAGGAGTTGTAAGAATTATGCTTTAAAAAAAAACAGATGCAGTTGTTGCGCAATTTTCACTTATTGAAAAACAACTATTTTTAGACCAGTTTACAATTTTATAAATGCATAACTGCATCAATGTCAAGGTGATCTTCACCGATTCCTATTTTTATTATGATTCACTTCAAACCTGATATAGGATTCGAAAACACAACAATCGAATGTGTTAATATTTATAGGAGATGTGTAATTATATCGGGGTACAAAAATAACACGGATTATAAACAATATAACATTTCGAAACTATATTTACAACAGACGCCTGATCACCTGCAAAGACAGCTTTGTATTTTCTCGCTTTGTTTAAATTTAGCCTTGCACTGTTTACAACTTTTATGTGATTTATGGCGTTTGATTAAAATTTTTCAACGGGAGGAATTTGGGTCAAGCGATGTTGATGACTTATAAAGAAAAACATCGCTGTCTCATAGATTGCGGGAAAAACAGTTGCCAGCATAGTTGGCATATTTTGTTTTTAATATGCTAGAAATGGTGAATGCGCAAGTTATAGCAACTTCTTGGATTTAAAGCATGTTTCAGTTTATTTTAAATACTGTATCTTTAGTTGTTTAATGCGAAAATAAGTCAGTGGCTCCCGTTTTTTTGCCAAAAATATTTGTTAAGGTGCCCCCCGGGACGCCACTGGGCTTAATAATTGTAATCTAGTTAGGGCTAAATTAGCCCCTTTCTACCACTGATCTTTCAATGCGAAAAATTAAAGGAAGTTGCTATTGTTTAGCGTTACGTTTCGTCACTTCCTACTAACATTAATTAAAAGTGCGATTTCTTATCTAGAACTTAACTTCTAAAACTTACGAAAATTCCTTAATTTTATATTAGCTTCTGATAGTACCTATGCCGTTAGGGTTTATACAAATTTTACTAGACGGTAGTTAAATACTTATTTTTGTTGATTTTCTTACCATAAAAGTGTCTTCCAGTTTTTGTATATAATCTAAACAAATGTAAACAATTCCAACAAATCCACAGCCGCCTAGATCGAAAATTAAATTTGTTTTCGCTCCACCCTGTATAAAATCATAAAAATTTTTTGAATTTATATGCGGTAAACACATTGCGGTATTTTTTTGTCCATGTAATACCTACTGCAACTACTGCACTACATGCTACTAACAATAGGCGGCACACCTTAACTTTTTTCCTCTCTCTCTCTCTCTCATTTTTCCGACACCTCATAATGGCTTAAAAATAAACACCGGTGCATACCAAGCGACCTGCGGCTGCTTAATACCACAGCCACAGATTTCCAATACATTGAATTTAAATTATTTACGTTAACAATGTTTACTTGCTGCGTATATTAATAAACCGTGTTTATATTGCTATTTGAAAGTTATGATTTTGTTTATGGGGCCACCGGTATTGTATAAATAATTGAGCCGGGTTCATTGGGACTGTAAATCCCACAAGGCTAACGGTAATAAAGATATAGGTAGGTAAATTTTTTTAAGCTTATTTTAGTTGCCTTTTTGTAAATACTCGTAGAAATGCTCCTTTAATATTATAAAAATAATTTCTTGTCCTTCAAATTCTGATTTTCTGACTAAGCCAATGTTTTGATTTTATTTCAAATCTTCTTCGGAGTTATAAATAATAAGAAGAATTTGTAGAATATAATTTAAAAAAATTAATAAACATTAAAACAATAGTTAAAACATATTGCTTTATTTTAAAGAGAAACCCCAAAATTGCCTACACAATAAAAAAAGCTAGGATAAAAATTTATTTTAAAAAGGAAGGTAGGAACCTTACCTAGTGAGTGTGAGTGAAGAAATCACTGTCATGTAATTATAATAATTCATCATAATATAATGAATTCAGTCAAATTTTAAAAAATTGTACATATGATTTAATCTAAAATTTTTTGAGAAAACTTATACACGGTGTATCTAAATAACACCGAAAAAATGGGGCGATTCCGTGATGAAAATAAATTTGGTATACAATTTTTTGAACAAATTCTTAGCTGAAATGTTACGCCCCTCCAAAAATTTCAAAAAAAACATAATATTTTCTAAAACAAATCAGAAAACTGTGAAAGGGTAAGAAACAGTAATAATAAATGATATTGGCATTTGTTTCTTTGAATTCCATTGCAAAGAACAGGCTACTAGATCTTTCGGCAAAACACACTCGCGTCAAACGCTCATCTTTTTAAAAATGCATTGCAATACATTTTTTTTCTCATAAATCCTTAATTTCTCGAAAAAACAAAAGGGATCAAAAAGTTAGTAAATGAATGTTTTTTTTAAAGGAACAAAATTATTGAAAACAATTGTAAGAAAAAATGTCATAGGGGTTGATTATTTCAACCCTTTACAGAAATACTTCAGTGTTGAAAATATTTCAAAAAGTGTAGTTTTTTTGACAGATAATGTTCAAGTTTGGTTTTTTAGCTTGATATATATGGAAGATAAAAAAGAAACATTTTTGGAGGGGCGTAACTTTTCAGCGGGAAGTTTTTTCAAAAAATTTTATACCAAAGACCCCTACTAATTTTCATCAGACCCTTACAATTTTTTCTGTATTATCTAGATACACCCTGTATAAGTACAAAAAAGTAAACTAAATAACGTTGACATCAAGAAAATTATACTGTACTGGATGTTATCATTTGTTTAACATTTAGTAAATTTTTTAATAATGCCATTGTCAATTATACTCAAATTATAATTTTGTTTATGGTATTATTGCGGCTTTATACATAGCATCTCACTAATCGGACTTTTTTGATAATTCATAACCGTAATAGATTTATAATAAGAGATTCTATGTATAAAGTCACAAAATAATTCTATAAACAAATAGTCAGTTACAGATAATTTAAATACAATCTATGATGACATTATTAAACATTTATCAAATGATATCACCCACTACATTATCCTTTCCTTGTTTTCAACGTTTTTAGTTTATTTTTTGTCTTACCACAAATTGACAGCTCCAGACTTAGGTACATATTTTAATATGTATTTATTTTGAAGGCGACCAAACATATTGAAGTTTTCTTATAAAGAAATGTTATTAAATGAAAATGTAATATATTTTTTTAATTTGACTAAATTTTGGTTACATGACAGTGGTTTTATCTAGATAAAGTTTGCTACTTTTCCCCTTTTTGAAATATCTTTTTGATACTTGTTTTTTTGTGTGTAGGCTTGATCAACAATTTTATCAATAATTTTAATAATTTATTTTCCTAAAATTTTTATGTTTTTTAAATTATGTTCTAAATATACAGGGTGATTCAGAACTTATCCAAAAATGGGAATAGATGCGGCATGAGAAATGGAGTCAATATTGTAAAAAAAAAAAAATTGTAAAATCCTTAGTTTCCGAGAAAAAAATTATTGAAGTTATAGTACATTTAACGACTACATAGCTGGACAACTGCAGTCTCTAGCGTCATTTGCAATGCGCGTGGAGAGCCACGTGGCCTCAGCGACTCCGAATACTGAAATCGTATTTTGCAATCGTCGTTGCAACAGTATTTACCTGTTATCTGTTGTGTTTACTATATTTTTTTAGTAGTTAGTGTCAAAAATGGGTAGTTTTCCAATTTTTCTTTCCCTAAAAACCTTATTCGAATTATTACGAACATCGGTCCAGTCGTTTTCAAGTGATACACTTATAAGCAAAGAACATTTTATTTTTATTTATAAAGAAGATAGATGAAGGAATTTGTCTATATTTTGTTTGTTTTTATTGAAAAACATTCAACATTTTTATATTAACCATTCTTTTAGGGTTTAAAAACTTTTTTTATTGATTTTTAGATACGACTTTGTTTAGCAAAAGTTTTCTTATTATTTTAAATTAATATTACTTTCCAATTTTCAATAACATGAATGAAGTTCTAGCCTATCTTAACCCAATGTAATTTATCCTTAAATGAAATAGCTACAACATAACTTTAAACGGTAAAAGTGACTTTCCTCAGCTTCAGGTTTATGCATACACCTGTTCTATTAGACAAAACGGTATTATTGGCCGACATTTACCACTGTATTATATGAGGCCGTCGTTGTTTGCTAATATAATTTCTAATACCTAGTTTGACTTGATGTTTTTTTAGAATATCTTAGTTAATTGAAATACTGTTTATATTTTCTGAATCATAGCTGACTATTTTGAAATGCATCTTACCAGGATGTGGAAAATATATACAATATGTCACAATATATATGAAATTAAGAAAATAATGATATTTGATGTGATGAAGAAAGATTTTTTAAAAGGAATTATATTATTTCTAATAAATTTACAAATAACAGTTTTCTTCTTCAGGACATAATCGTGGTACATACTGTATGTTTCAGCTTAACAAACCGAGATCAGTCAGTTTCTTGTCAGTTGGTAAATTGCGTGTAATTTTCGAACAGTCAACTATTAAAACAACTTATCCTAATGCAAGTGGTTTGAAGGATTGTTTTTAAAAACGAGGTGTAGTTATAAGTCTGTATGATTTGATATATTTTTCTGTACTTTACGAAAAATTAATTTCTCGTTTCCATAATTGCTATTTATAGAGATGACGTTGATTTATGCTCTTCAACTGCGGAACGACCACATGTTGAATTGGACAAAACGACACCATTAACTTTTTTGTGGAGTTACATTTCATTATTCATGTTGGCTGCATCTTGGTGTCATTGACACGAGGCGATATTTAAGACAACAGTCGCATTATTGTTGCAGTCGAAAACATGTCCTACACGAGAAAAAAATTATATTAAAAATGTATACAACTGAAACAGCTATAGTTTGCGTCACATATTTGAAATATATTCTACTTCTATTTTCGTGGCAAGTACACTTAATTTTCTTTAGTAAACACTGTTAAAATTTTGAAATGTCATAGATTTTTTAGCTTTCTACCATATCACTCAGGAGCATTTTTGAAGTACTTTTTAATTGTTTACAAATTTTATAAAAATTATCTTGAAGTACTGAAAAAATATATAATAAATCTTGGAATAAATGGAAATAGATATGGGTTTCTGTCTTAAAATACTTGAATTATCTTTTTAGAATCCGTTTTAGTTGATAAATAACATAATAGATTTAGGTAAGTAATAGATAAGTAATAGAATAAGATTAGATAGGTAATACTATTTTAGTACCTACATACCATATTAGCTGAATGTTTTTAATATGGAAAATATTTGCATATATTCATAATAAGGTTTACATACAAACTACAGACATGGAGAAACTTCAATAAGGTGATACTATTATCTAAATATTATTATACAGTTGCTAATATGTATAGAACCGGTCGATCGTCTACTAAATTAAGATAGTTATCGAAAAATCATAAGACACCAGACTTAGGTATCCCGATCAGGATGCAATTAATGAAAAATATCCACTACTTTGTCACAACTTCATCTTCTATCACCATATCCTATGATCAATAAAACTTCAATATGCTCGGTTTCACTTAAACTTGCCATTTTTGCGAGAAAATTATTCACACTTAAATGTATTTTTGACATTGTGTTCTCAAGATAATCACTATTAGACAAAAGAACGATGCGGCGTTCTATGGAGCTAGAAACTTTCAAAGGTAATGATGGACTATAAGTTTCATGGATAATTTATAAGAAAATGATTTTCAAAGTTCAATATCTCGAGAACGGTTAAGTTTAGGTATATGATGTGCTATATGAATTTTGTTTAGAATTTCGAGAAGAATTGAAATATGGAATAATATACAGGGTGATCCATTAAGGAAAACAACATTGCTTTGTCATGACTTTTTGACTATATCCTGTAAAACGTTTGTGTCGTATAGCTATCTTACCCTGTATATTAAATATATTATAAAAGTAATAAAAAAGTTCCTTATAAAAATTATTTATATGCATACGATTTTCGACCGTTGTTGGTACAATACGGAAGACTGGAGTAAAGTAGTACTTTTTATAAGGCTTTTTCTCCGTGTAGCTGGAAACAATTCAGACTTGACGCGCCCGAAAAAAAAAATGGGTCAAGTAAAACCTAAGGAGGCTATCTTACACTCCTTAGATCACTCGTGTGCCATAACGAAGCCGGTGTCTGCAGGAGATGCTAAAAATGGCGAGTAGTTGGCTCGGTGGGGTCGACGACCTAGAATGTGTGTCGATGCAGTTGCAAAGGCGAATGTATGACTTTTTACCTAAGTGGGGAGGATAGCCGGGTTTCAGTCATAGGGAAATTTTTTACCGACAGGTAATTTTTCACTTCGAACGATAATAAATCGTTCCGAGGACAGTGGCGTGTAAGCTGGAAGAGATACTTAGCAACAAAACGTATGATATTTATGTTTTTCTTATTAATAGGTATTTTGGTACCTGTAAAAAAATAGGGAAAGAAACCCTTGCGCAGAAATAATCAGTCACGAGTAATTTTTTATAAAAATAATTTTTCCTAACTAAACAAAATAAAAACGAAAACAGCCCAGAAATAAGTAATTTCGAACAATATAAAAGACGATTGTATTTTAGAAAATTCTTATACAGAGTGGCCAAATGAAAACAAAACAGAGCCATTTTCAGGAACTGCGTCGAGATTGTAGAAAAACGCTCAGACCCTTCGATTTTAGATTAAAGAGGGACATTCTTTTTTGACTCCGCCACTTTCACTCCCAAGCAAGGATAAGCATCGCCCCAAAATATTTAAATGGCATTGGAGGTTGAGTGATATTTCTTTTGAAAGCTCTTACAATTCTCTTTACAACAGACTTTAAATTTTATAATTCCGCCCAATGCTTTGAAAAAAATGTACATTTTAAAACTTAAATTTATACCATTGGCGTACTTAACTCGAATGACTGACATTTTTACCGTTACTAATTGTTTGTACATAAGTTTCACCTTTAAAATCAAAATTCTTAATAAGTATTTGGTGTAATTATAAAATTTAAAGTCTGTTGTAAAGAGAATTGTAAGAGCTTTCAAAAGAAATATTACTCAACCCCCAATGCCATTTGAATATTTTGGGGTGATGCTTACCCTTGCTTGTGGGTAAAAGTGGCGGAGTCAAAAATACCAGCAAAGAATCCCTTTAACCTAAATCGACGGGTCTGAGCGTTTTTCTACAATCTTGGCGCAGTTCCTGGAAATGGCTCTGTTTCGTTTTCATTTGGCCACCCTGTATAAGACATAACTAGCAGTCACTTTATCTCAAGTGTTCATTGATTCTATAAAAATCTAGTGGTAGAAGTGTCTCCAATATAAATGTCCCCTACACAGAGTAGAGTTTTCATAAATAAATTTATGTTTGATTATCTTGCTGGCACAAGAAGCCGATGCTTCGTTTTTAAATGTGAGTTGTTGCGACGAATTGGCACAAAACCTGCAATTGTTTTCTGACCACTCGTTTTAAAGTATCATTGTAGTAATTTCATGATTGCACTATAATAAAAGATTGGGTGTTTAATGTTTTCGCTACAAACGTCATGCCTTTATATTCGGAAGTACACTACAAATACTATTCTTCGAGACTAGCACATAAATCTGGACATTTCAACAACAACAAAAATTAAGTGGATGACCACAATGTTTTTGTTCCTTTTTCCAAGCATCGGCTACGCCCATGTGCACTTATACTTCTTATTTAATTAACATCAATTTAATGAAGCGTGCATTGAAGCAGATGTGCAAACTGGAATCATTAACTTATTATTATAAAGTGGACTTGTTTACTTAAAATGTCTACAAGGAATATTGCATTTATTAACAGTACTTACCTCAGGTACGATATCTCTAGTAATTAGGTGATTTGTTCCCACGTTTCTTAGGAATAAAGTGGTGGAAAACTGATAAGATTTCTTGGATATTATTTCTAAGAAGCTTTAATTATTACCCATATAATAAATACCGTATTGAGCTACTATTCACTTCTTGGTAATTATTTCAATATTCATGAGAGAAAACATTAAATTTTAAAACAACTAAAATAATTACCTTGTCGGAATTAACTATCGAGTTGTAAAATTGTTATATTTAAACCCAAAAGTAATCGCAGTTTGAAGATCATTTATTGTGTAATGATTTCCAATGGATTTAATGTTTATTGTTTAACTTTTGCATATTTTTTTAAATTGAAACCCTGGGAAAAAACATTTTGCAATAGAAAGTAATTCATACACCACAAAGGTTTATTCGCTGTCGTTACGCACTTGAATTCACAAATGGCAAAAGGTAAATTATTTATTATATAAGTTAAATGGTACCATTGACTGGTGGTAAACGACCTTTGTATGAAGGAACTTATTGTCAAATGACTTGACAGCTCTAACGTATTAACGAAGGTAATACGCTATAAAGAATTAGCAATAAATACTTAAGTCTCATATCGATACAGATCAAGCCTAATCCGATAGTTAACAACAAAAAAAAAATAGTTCTTATTTAAAAAATAGTCTTATTTTCATTGAATAGCTTTATTAACTTTTTGTTTTTGTTTCAGGTATGTTACATTCCACAAACTTCATGTACATATATCAGGTACGTTATATTCGTTATTAAAACGTCAAACTCATCGTTATACATAAAGATGTTTATATTTTAAAAGTAATATACATATTCTTGAACAAATAATATTTCCATACTATTTCAAAATTATTCAAAACATACGTCTAATTTTAATTAAGTTTACTTTATTAAACCTAATATATACGCTTAGTTAACCAATAAAGATATCGCTCATCAATCTTAGATTTTATTGCCCATATAATATTAATAAGGTAATATAATAATTCTTATACTATTTAAGAGTGTACAGCTTTATTATTATCAAATACTTACACTTCAATGCACAGCCCTGAATTTGCGATACATATAAAAATGCTCTAAATTTTATTTTCTTTAAGAAAACTTATCCACGGTTCCTAAAATTTTAATATATCCAATAATTTTAGCATTAAAACAAACTATTTATTACGACATAGTTTTTATTTGTTAAAATTCTAGAGTTAAAATGCGATTTACCCGTTGGTAAATCGCACATAATCTTTGGTCACAGTCACATATTTTAATGAACTGTAACGTCCTCTTCTAGTGTCTTTCTCCATTAGCAAAGTGCTTGTATTTGACATAGCAAAATGTTTAAGCTAAAATCATTGCAATAGTAAATCGCACGTAAACTTTGGTGCGATTTATTTTGTAATCATGTAAGCGATAGTTTTCTTAGGAGTACCAAATTAATTAAAGAGTAACTAATTTGGATTTCAAAACGAAAATCAACGTATCCGTACATATTTTATAAGGAAAAACGTATTTCCAAAATTTTAATTCAAAATATACTTATACCACAGTATATTTTAGCACTAACACTAACAATTTATTACAACATTGTTTCATTCCTTAAAATTTTGGAGTAATAGTACGATTTATCCCGGGATAATTCGCACGCAATCTTTTATGCGATTTATTCTTACAGTAAATCGCACAATAATCGCATGTTTTACTTATGTTTATATTTTAAAAGTAATATAAATATTCTTGAACAAATAATATTTCCATTCGATTTGAAAATTATTCAAAACATACGTATAATTCTAATTAAGGTTACTTTATGAAGCCTAATATATACATACGCTTAGTTAACCAATAAAGATATCGTTCATTAATCTTAGATTTTATTGCCCATATAATATTAATAAGGTAATATAATTCTAATAATTAAATTATTTCAGTATTATTATTTATTAACATTAAATGCTTACACTTCAGTACACTACCCTGAATTTACGATATATAAAAAAATTGCTCAAAATTTTATTTGTTTTTAATAAATTTTGTCCACAGTTCCTTAAATTTTAATATGTCATAAATAATTTTAGCATTAAAACAAATTATTTATTGCGACATGGTTTTTATTTGTTAAAATTCTAGAGTTAAAATACGATTTACCCGTTGGTAAATCGCACATAATCTTTGGTCACAGTCACACATTTTAATGAACTGTAAGGTCCTCTAGTGTCTCTCCATTAGCAAAGTGCTTGTATCTGACAGCAAAACGTTTAAGCTAAAATCATTGCAATAGTAAATCGCACGTGAGCTTTGGTGAGATTTATTTTGTAATCACGTTTCAACGAAAGCAATAGTTTTCTTAGGATTAGGTACTGAATTAATTAAAGAAAAACTAATTTGGATTTCGAAACGAAAATCAACGTATCCGTACATATTCTATTTTATAAACGTGGTAACGATTTCCAAAATTTTAATATAAAATATATGTACATATATCATAAGTATATTTTAGCACTAAAACAAACATTTTATCACAACATTGCTTGATTCCTTAAAATTTTGGAGTAATAGTGCGATTTATCCCGGGATAATTCGCACGTACTCTTTGGTGCGATTTATTCTATACAGTAAATCGCACAATAATCGCATGTTTTAGATGTTATATTTTAGATTTTCTCCGGATTAATTATTTTATGTTTTTTATTTTACCTAAACAACATGTGCATATTTGATACTGCAAAACACTGAACCAAAGTAATTGCTATTTACGGTTACAGAACATTAAAAAAACTAATACGGGTTTTTAGATGAAAATCAGCGTTTCCATAAACTGTAATTAATCCCAGCGTTGAAAAACGCGCTGTTTGAGTTAACGCGATCGTAAAGTTTGAAAAGCATCGTGCATCTAAATTTAAAATTAGAAACGAAACAATGGACGAAACAAACGGGACGGGAAGGAGTGTCCGCTTAAAGTTCGACTCTCGGTTTTATGCGAACGTTTTAACATTTTACCGGTGCTGCGGAGCTGAATTACTTTTTAGAACTGCCACTACTATGTAGTTATATTGAAAGCTGACGTTGAAATGAAACCAGTAAAACATCAGCGCCCATAGGTATCGTTTTTTTTAAGCGAGAATTTGGTGCCGAGAACAAAGGAATCACGACCGAACAAAGTTTTCTACAGCATAAACCGTTGTTTGATTATTTATTTACAAGTTCGGAAAGCAACAGTTCAAAGAGCCACAAAAATAACTAAACTAAACTAGTGTGGTTACAAACGATACTACGTAATAGAAAAATCAGAATTCAGGAAACGAATATCGGGACAGTGGTCCTCAAAACGTACACCACCATTCATCCGCATTAAATTTAGCTGCGTTACTAGGAGTACCTGTTTTTCTTTTTGGAAAATTTAAAACATCTATCTTTGTATTTTCTAAAATGAGCCTTGACAAAGAAAGTTAGGGAACTGCTGATCTCGGATATTAAAATTTTGCATTCTTAGATTTTCATTCTGAATTTTCTCGATAATTTTTTGTCATATCTAGTAACTAAATTCTACTAAACTAATATGGTTACAAACGATAATACGTAGTAGAAAAATTTAAATTGAGAAAACGAATATCTGGACAGTGGTCCTCAAAATGTACACCACCATTTATCCACATTAAATTTGTGTTGCTAGGAAAATGTATGTATTTTCTTTTTTTTTAAATTTAAGACACATATCTTTGTATTTTCTAAAATGAGCCTTGACAAAGAAAGTTAGAGAACTGCTGATCTGAGATATTAAATTTTTGCCTTCTTAGTTTTTCATTCTGAATTTTCTCGATAATTTTTTATCATATCTTGTAACTAAACTAATATGGTTACAAACGATAATACGTAGTAGAAAAATCAAAATTGAGGAAACTTATATCTGTACAGTGGTCCTCAAAATGTACACCACCATTCATCCGCATTAAATTTAAGTGTGTTACTAGGAATATCTATGTATTTTCCTTTTTTTAAAAAAAATTTAAGACACCTATCTTTGTATTTTCTAAAATGAGCCTTGACAAATAAAGTTAGGGAACTGTTGATCTGGGATATTAAAATTTTGCACTCTTAGTTTTTCATTATGAATTTTTTCGATAATTTTTTGTCATATCTAGTAACTAAATTAAACTAAATAATATGGTTACAAAAGATAATACGTAGTAGAAAAATCAATATTAAGAAAACTAATATCTGTACAGTGGTCCTCAAAATGTACACCACCAGTCAGCCGCATTAAATTTAGGTGTGTTACTAGGAATACCTATGTATTTTCTTATTTTTTGAAAATTTAAAACACTTATCTTTGTATTTTCTAAAATCAGCCTTGACAAAGAAAATTGAGGAACTGCTGATCTGGGATATTAAAATTTTGCACTCTTAGTTTTTCATTCTGAATTTTCTCAATAATTTTTTGTCATATCTTTTACACCATGACTATTCTTAATAGAGAAAATATGAAAAAATACCCAAGAAAAATCAATGTAGACTTATAAAATATTCAAAGAAGGGGAGCTTTCTTTAATGAGATTTGCACGTCACTGGAATTTCTAATTCAACCTGATAACAGAGTTCTGTAATATTATTCATCACATGAAATTAAAAAACAATTGCTGTGATAGGATATCTAGATATACTTGAAATATAATCTAGTAGTGGAGTTTGGTCCATTCTTTAGCAGACACTCAATATACTCGTAATACCAACATGTAAAAAAAATTAAGAGAAATTTCACTAACATCACACTCAATAATTTTTGTCCACTTTGGATTGTGTGAAATGTTCACTCTGCTAATATGAGTACAACAACAATTTTATGAGTTGAACTATTAAGATAGAATTGACGAATTTTACTCAACTTTGAGTTTCTGTTTCTTCTTATTGAGTTAATATTTAATTAACCTTGATTATAGTGGAATTAATTGTACAATAATATGTACATGTCTGCCCTTAGTTTGAAGCTTCGCATCGATCAATTTATTCAATACGTATCTAGCGGCACCCTAACGCCTGCCCTGTCGGTCTGGCGTGCCGGTGAACAATCTCGGTTTTTTGCTTAGGGACGTTGGTCGTGTATTTCATTGTCGTTTGGTGTGTGGGTGAGTTTGACGCTATGCTTGGTCGGGTTATGGCACGTGTTTTTATGGCAGTCAGTGAGTCAGTGTCTATTCAAATCAGAGTCCAATATGCCGGACCTCCGTTATTATTTCTTACTGAACTTAATACAATTTTCACCAGAAATAACCCTAATATAGACACCTTAGAATCTTTAACCTATCTGACGACAGATGACCTACCAATGGGATGTGAATTAGGTGGGGAACATAAACAATGTCGCAAATTGGCAAAAGGTGCTTCTGAATAAAGAATTCTTATGTATTCACTCCCACATTTAGGTAAAAATGTACTAAATATTAGTTTTTTATAGTATCTTTGTAATCGTTGTTATACTGGACTGTAATTAATCAGTTTCAGTTCAAATATTGCCATAAACAAGCAAAGTTGTCAAAAATGTTCAGTGAAATATAATATATTTTAACTCACTGGATTCACTCAATATGTTTAATGTGTTCACTCCACACCATTTTAGTACAGTATGAAATAGATACAGATATAAAAATATACAGAAGAGAGATATGTAAAATATTACCCATCTTTTCAATAATTTTAGTCTAAAGCAAAATATGTCTCTCTTCGATCTGTTCAAGTCGTATCGCCAGAAACGCGTACGCCCTAGGCGGCATATCTTTCCTCCATAAAGCGTATCTATACGACATAAAGACAAGTTATAGTTGTTACATAAGGCGCTTTAAATTCAGGGGCGCCACCGCGATAAACTCCCAGACAACACCGCCGTTTACTGAATTTTTTCGCTATTAATTGCGACTTTCTTTTATTTTAGCGCATAAACCCGGCACCTATAAAGCGGCGTCGCACTCGAAACTACTCCGTCGCAAATGGCAGGGAAGAAGTGACAGGTGTGACAGGAATAAAACTGTTTCGCCCGGCTAAATTACGAGAAAATGACATTTGAAAATATATCGTAAAATTTTTAGATGGATCTAGCGGCGCGTTCTACTCTTTTACGGTTTATGTGGGAAAAATGAAGGAAAGTTTTAACGGGGTTTTCGCTTTATAGGGTATGAATAAAAGATACAGTGAAATTTTCCACCTTTATTGTGTTGGTTTTGAAGCCAGTTTTGGTTTTACTTGAGTATATTTGCTTTTAATGTACGAAAGTTTTACACAGGGCGATGCACAGCTGTCCAAAAAAATTATGAGATGTACAATTCGTAGAAAAATAGAGTACCAAAATGTAAAAAAATCGAAAAGAGCACTGCGAAAATTATTTTCATTTATGTTCATTTACACGCCACTCGAATTTGGTCTACTGCAATACCGACGGGAGAGTAATGTAGGTACTTCCAGTCAATCGGCAAATTCAGTTTATTGCTTTTTATTATTGTTATTAAATATATTATTGTTAAATGTAGTCAGTAACTGTTAATTAATACTTTATTTAGTGGCTATGCGATATAACAACAGCTGTAACATTTTCACGTAAATCATCAATAGCTTCCATTTCAGTACGATACACTTCATTTTTTAGTATCCTTATAAAACAATCAATTAGGTTTAATTCAGAAGATTGCAATGGCCATGCTACCGGTCGTCCTCTTCCAAACCATCGTACATATTCACTTTATTAAAGTAAGCTCGACCATCATGCAAAAACCACATTCGCTGTCAAACAGCTCTAACATCTTTAAGTCCAAGCAGATCATTTCCGAGAAACTTGAGGTTCTGAAAACCATTCGTCCATCTGGCAATGTGAACGGTCCAATTAGCACAAATTCTCGTCCAAACGTTCAAAGAAATACGGTCTCTAGAATCCTGATCCTGTTAAGCCTCTTATTTTTAAATATTTTGTGTAACACAGCTTTGTTTGTAACTAACATATCAGATGTGAATCGGGAATCTAGAGCATTTTATTGTAACAACCATTCTCAAAATTTAACCCTCAGAGGTTCTAATGCTTGAACATGCTGTACATAATAGGGATAAATTTTATTCCGTATAATAAGCGCTGACACTGTTTATTGGGACACCATGCATTTGTCGAATGATTTGCCTTGTACTATATGTGGATTTTCTTTTCCAATATTTAAAATTTGTTCCTTGGCTGCATCAATGTGATGCGACCTCCAGCTTTTCCACGATTCGATCGCCAATTTACTCTATCTCGCCCTCATTGGACCACCACGGTAAAGGTAACTGCACTCGAGAAATATCTGTCCAATTACCATTAATTCTGCATTATTATGCCCTAAGGCCATTTTGAAAAGTTGTAAGACTGATGTAAACAAGAAACCACGATAGTGAGAACACTATAAAAACCACAGTAATACTGAATAAATAGGTATTTTTTAATTCAAATCGGTTAAAGCAGCTTGGAGGGGCACGCTCAAGATATATTTTAATACACATTACAGTCGTCCAGGTATGTATGCAACAAAAGTTTTTTTTGTAAATATTTTTTGGCGTTGTCGATTCTCTTTTTAATGGCCTAAATATAAGTTTTTTGGATAAGTTTTGATCACTTTGTATAAATCTTAATTTAATTAAGTGAAAAACTAAGTAAAATATAAATATATAAATTTTTATCAAAGCGAAACATATAATTTTTTTGAGACATTATTTACTTTGTGTGTGAATATCCCTTTTAGTACTTTTAATTTTACTTTAACGGACATTTTTTGTGTGATTTATTTTCTGATAAACTGAAAATATTATTCTGAAAAACCCTGGCGCATTCGCCATTTTCTCGAAAATAATTGTACTGGGAGTTATTACTGCTATAAGTTTGATAATTTTAAAATTCTTTTTTATCTATAATGTTAAATGTTAATTGTTAAACTAAGTCATTTGCAAATATTGTGGTAACATGTTATTGTTATTATTTAAGTTACATACAGGGTGGGCCATTAGTGTGAGAAAGTAAAATAACTTCCTTGTTATTCATAATACAAAAAAAAAGTTTATATAAAAGTTGTATAGAGTTAAAAAACCTAAAGGACAACATTAATTTGAAACATACAGGGCGATGAGTAAAAACGGGANTATTGTAACAACCATCCTCAAAATTTAACCTTTAGATTTGATTTGAACATGATGCTGTACGTAATAGGGATAAATTTTATTCCGTATAATAAGCGCCGACACTGTTTATTGGGACACCATGCATTTGTCGAACAATTTGCCTTGTACTATATGTGGATTTTCTTTTCCAATATTTAAAATTTGTCCCTGGGCTGCATCAATGTGATGCAACCTCCACCTCTTCCACGATTAGATCGCCAATTTACTCTATCTCGTCCTCATTGAACGATCACGGTAAAGGTAACTGCACTCGAGAAATATCTGTCCAATATCCATTAATTCTGCATTATTATACACTAAGGCCATTTTGAAAACTTGTAAGACTTATATAAACAAGAAACCACGATAGTGAGAATACTATAAAAACCACAGTAATACTTAATAAATAGGTATTTTTTAATTCAAATCACTTAAAGCAGCTTGGAGGGGCACGCGCAAAATACATTCTAATAAACACATTACAGTCGTCCAGCTATGTATACAACAAAAGTTTTTTCTGTTAATATTTTTTAGCGTTGTCGATTCTCTTTTTAATGGCCTAAATATAAGTTTTTTGGATAACTTTTGATCACTGTATAAATGTAATTTAATTGATTGAAAAACAGAAAAATCCATACATTTTTGTCAAAGCGAAAGTTTCAATTTTTTTTGAGACATTCTTCTACTTTGTGTTTGAAAAACCCTTTTAATACTTTTAATTTCACTTTCACGGACATTTTTTATGTGATTTATTTTCTTATACAACTGAAAATGTTATTATGAAAACATTGGCGCATTCGCCATTTTGTCGAAAATAATTGTACTGATACTTATTGCTGACAATTAATTTTAAAATTCTTTTTTATATATAATGTTAAATGTTAATTGTTAAACTAAATCGTATACAAAGATTGTGGTAATTAGAGACATATTATTGTTATTATTTAAGTTAACTACAGGGTGGGCCATTAGTGTGAGAAAGTAAATTAACTCCATTGATATTCATAATACAGAAAAAAAGTTTATATAAAAGTTGTATAGAATCAAAAAACCTAAAGGACAAAATTTGAAACATACAGGGCGATGAGTAAAAACGGGACACGCCAAATATTACATTTTTTAAATGGAACACCCTGTATATTTCTAAATATATGGATTTCTGAGAAAGTTCTATATATGGCAATATAAACAGTTTAACATTTTAGTGCGGGATTGCCAAGTTATGTAGAAAACCCGTCGAATTTTGGAAAAACATGACCTCGAAGAAGTTGTATTAACTTTCAACTACTAACACTTGGAGCAAAAATATTTGACAGATTTATAGGCAAATATTAGGCAAAGACTCCTATAATTAACTAATATTGATATTTTATTCAGGGCATTTTTTATAATACAATCATTTTCAGAAAGTTGAAACTTGATTTTCTAAAATTTTTCAATTGGAACACCCTGTATTTTGTTGTTCTATTTTATTCACATATCAGTCCACTTCAACTTTTATTAAGTATGTTCTACACCTAAAGTTGTTATATTTTAATAGCAAATTTCTGGAAAAACCCAATTTTTATTATTTTCGGTCGCATGAAATGGCTTTGGAAAAAACTGTCACATTGTGTCAACTTGTCAGTTCATAATTTATCATTCCAGTTTGAGTTAATTTTATTAGTTTATATTTATTTGTGGTATTCTATAAAATAATAAAAATTAAGTTTTTCAGAAATGTTGCTATATCTTAAAAACTAACAATTTTAGATATAGAATATGCTTAATAAAAGTTGAAGTGGACCGATATGTGAATAAAACAAAATAATAAAATACAGGGTGTTCCATTTGAAAAATTTTAGAAAATCAAGTTAAACTTTCTACAAATGATCGTATTATAAAATTTGAACCGTATAAAATATCAAATATTTTTGCTCCAAGTGTTAGTAGTTCAAAGTTAATACAACTTCTTCGAGGTCATGTTTTTTTCCAAAATTCGAAGAATTTTCTACATACCTTGGCAACTCTGCACTAAAATGTTAAACTGTTTATATTGCCATATATAGAATTTTCTCGGAAATCCATTTTTCAAAATATACAGGGTGTTCCATTTAAAAAATGTAATATTTGGCGTGTCTCGTTTTTACTCATCGCCCTGTATGTATCAAATCAATTTTTTAGTTTAAGTTTCTTAATTCTGTATAACTTTTAAATAAACTTTTTTCTGTATTATGAGTAACAAGGGAGTTATTTTACTTTCTCACACTAATGACCCACCCTGTATATAAATTTTATGTTGAGGTTCCGTTTGTCATCAAAATATATTTTTTTTAATATATGTATTTGCCTATTTTCAGTTTTGACGTAAATACAGGGTATCTTATGGGTAGCTCTCCTAGAAATACACTTTTTGTAAAAAAAAATATTTTTAAATTTCCTGATGAATTTTGGAATGTTTTAGTAGTTTTTATCTGCACCCGTCAGTTCTAGTCTATGTCAAAATCAAATTTTTAAATTGTCTAACGTGTAGTAAAAGAGTTAGGTAATATATCTCCTAAATTTTATTTATTTGTTCCAGCAAAAGATTCTGAGACATTTAATAAAAATATTGTCTGTAATTATTTATGTGGAATTTTTATTAATTTTTTGCTATAGATCAGTCAAGGAGTTGACCTTACGTGTAAGTTTAGTTTTGCTTAACGACAAATATCTCGCACAAGTAGAAATTATAATTGCACTATACTTATACAAAACAACTTATTTATCGTTTCGAAAATCTATTTGTTTTCGTTCTCAAAACTTTAACCAACAAGTGAAATGTAACAGTTCTTTTTGTTTTATTTATCTACCCGTTATAAAAATTCAGTACATTATATCGTACATTTATCACCATTTACCAAAATAAAAGGGGAATCTTTTAGTTCTTCTCAAAATTTGTATTATTCTATTGATAAACATGATTTATTGTCATGATTTACTGCAGTTTTAGTGAAAATAATTCACAATCATGGTGAATGAAATAATTTGTCTTTCTTTTTTAGTATAATTTGCTTTTTGTGATATTTTATTACCATGTTTTTCGTTGGCTACTATTTTTTCATAAAGTATAATTCGTGCTTGAAAATTCTATAACTTTCAACAAATTTTGTTCCGTCACTAACTTGATCCTTCAGATTTCCTGAAAATTATACTAAATTTTCTATTACGTAAATAGATGCTATAGAACATTTTACAACGTTTAATGAATCTAATTACAAATTTTCACCCCGTTTATTTGAAAAATTAAAGATATTTACCTAATAAAGCTAATTAAACACGGCGGGAACCTCCTAATCCTGCTCCAAAATAATTTTTCGTGAACTCGTGTCGAATTTACTGTCGCGTGAAATGGTATCCAGTCATGCTTCGGCTGGCGAGAAAATAAAATACACACGTACAAATAATTTGCCTGGCAGAGGCAAGAAGAAGAGCCGGCTAAATCCGGAAAGAGGGAAGATCTGATTTCGACTTAATTTCGGAAGGTGGCGACTTGTGAACGACTGGATTTAAGTAAGCGGCTTAAAACTTAAATCGAACGTCACGCCTGCCAGCGGGCAGGTCTGGGTTAAGGGGATGTAGCCGGTTTTTTTGTGAAGTTTAGGGGGTGAAAAACGAGAGCAGGATAAAGACTGTACGATAATAACTTTTAGTCCTAACGAGTGCCAAAATTATTACTATGAATTTA
The DNA here is from genome assembly GCF_000390285.2 of Anoplophora glabripennis. NCBI lineage: Eukaryota > Metazoa > Arthropoda > Insecta > Coleoptera > Cerambycidae > Anoplophora > Anoplophora glabripennis. Next base: position 157,708 of record NW_019416748.1, on the reverse strand, counting down.
CTCGTCAAAAGCAACAGCTTCTATTTAATATTTTTTTCGATTCGGTTTTTAAAATAATATAATTATACAGGATACAACATTATGCGTTAAAATATGAGCTTTCAAAAAAATGTATTCTACAAAAGTTGTTGTTTTTGATGAGTTAAATAAATACTTAAAATGTTTGCATTTACTTTTGAGACAACCTGTGTATACCTATAAATACAAACTAGACGTTAAATATAGTTATATATTTGATGGCCCTGATACGCAACTGTATTTGTAGTTAACTTTTAGATACAAATTTGAATAATGAAAGGCTGCAGGATTCTTTTTTAAGTCAAAAGCCATTTTATTGTACATATTTCCAAACATGAGTCTCTTTTCATGATCAAACAAGATGTCCATTTTTATTTCAATATCTATTTTTGAAATTATTTTTCGGTGTGGCACTATTGCCTCATATTATTTAATTAGTACACAACCACACAAAAAAAGGAAAGTTGTCTGTACTTTTCATGCGACATATGTTATCCGTAGTATTTTTACCTCCTGATCACGAATCCGTCGTCAGAATTGAGCTATCACATTACAGGAATTTCCTAACCTCAAAAAAAACGGGTCAATTAAGGTCAGATGTTACGAATTTTCAAACAATAACAGATTCGCGCAAAATTTGGTATACGGGAGTTTCCTGGGTCGCTGATCACGGATCCGAGGTCAGTTTTATAAAATTCAAGACGGCGGATCCAAGATGGCCAATCAAATTTTCAAATAATAACAGAATAGCAGCAAATTTGGTATACGGGGATTTTCGGGGTCGCTGATTACGTCGAGGATTACGTATTCGAGGTCAGAATTGCGAAATTCATTTTGTAATATTTTACTTTATAACCTGAGTATCGAATCATGTGATAACCTACTTTTTTCGGCTAGATCTTGTTCTTTTTTCTGTAAAAGATCTATTCAGGGTTGAATTTCGTAAATCTGATCTCGAATTCCTGATCAATGACTTCGAAAGTCCCCGTATACGAAATTTGGCGCGAATCTGTTATTTTTTGAAAATTTGGTCGGCCGCCATCTTGAATTTTACAAAATTGACCTCGAATTCGTGATCAGCGACCCCGAAAACCCCCTTATACGAAATTTAATGCGAATCTGTTATTTTGAGGTTAGGAAATTTTTGTGATGTGATCTCAATTCTGACACCGGATTCGTGATGAGGAGGCAAAAATACTACAGATAACATAATGTCGCATGAAAAGTACAGACAACTTTTCTTTTTTCGTGTGGCTGTGTTATTCATGTAAGATTATAAAGATCACTTTATAAATATATGTACATTTTGGTTATGTCAGAGTGCTTGTATAACGAGGCTATATTGGTACTTTTTCTTAAAGATTCTCATATTTAAACAACAATAAATATACAGGGTGTATCTAAATAACACCGAAAAAGTATTTTCAAATTCAAGGGGCGATTCTCCGATGAAAATTAATAGGGGTCTTTGGTATAAAATTTTTTGAAAAAACCCTCCCCTGAAAAGTTACGCCCCTCCTAAAATTACAAAAAAAAATTGTTTTTCTTTTTTATCTTCCACGTACATCAAGCTAAAGAAACCAAACTTGGTGAACATTATCTGTCAATAAAACTACACTTTTTGAAATTTTTTCAACCCTGAACTATTTTTGTAAGGGGTTGAAATAATCAACCCCTATGACATTTTTTCTTATAATTTTTTTTCGATATAATTTTTTCCTTTTAAAAAATATGTCTAAAAAAC